>NW_019524891.1:133592-141730 GCF_002814215.2 Seriola lalandi dorsalis | reverse complement strand
AAAAATTTTTTTTTTTTTTTTTTTTTTTTTTTTATAAATCTCTGTCAAAAAAATAAATTGACTTTGGGCTCTCTCAAGTTGTGAGACTCTTAATATGCCTTGTTTCGTCCAAGTAAGTGTCCAAAACTCAAACTCAACGGTTCAAAAACTTAAAATTAAAATCATATATGAGACAAAAAAGCAGTAAATCCTCATGTTTGATGGCCTGGAACTAACATATATTTGACCTTTTTGCATGATTTAACAACTTAAATGATTGACTGACTTGTTTTTACCTTGGTGCAGTTGCATGTAAGAACATGTTGTGACTACATGGCTGTTAATAACCTGTCTGTGTGCACAAATGCGTGGGTGCCTGTATATGTGTACACACTTGTCTTCAGGTGTGTGTGTGTGTGTGTGTATTGTCTGAGCAGCCAGCCGGCAGCCAGATTGCTATTTCCCCCCCTCTGCCCCTATAGAAAGGCCTGGGTATTCTCTGGATGAGGGTGTGATGTACAATTGAAGGGCAGGATTGAAACTGATTACCTTGTTAACTCCTGGCACCCACTGGCAGCTTGAAATAGACCTGAGCGCCAGGGCCTGATTTGCAAATGAATTACCTCTCGCCCAGCCCTCCCCTTCCCCTCCCCTCCATTCCCCCGTCTTCCTCCATCCCTCTCGTTCTTTTTCTGTTTTTTTGTCCATTCGGTGCCAAGATCATCTTTTTATATTGTGCCATGACAGATGCTGCGCCGGGCTGCCATTGTTCCCCATCAGTTTTTCTGGGGCCGCGAGGAGAGCCAAAAGATTTCCACATGTGATTTTAACACAAGCGTCCCCCCTGCCGTATAGCCCAGTGCTTTATTCTTTGTGTACCAGTACTGCAATCTACAGAGTTTTGGAGCAGGCGGAAATGTTGGGGAGTGTCATTGTCTCGGTCTCAATAATGGAGAGGTATTTCTCTGATTAGGAAAGGTTCTAATTGGGAGGTATGAAAAGGACCGCTGGCTATTGAAGAAACCGCGGGGAAATTGATTGCTCTCCATGTCTCCCTTTTGCTTTTTCTCTCTCTGTCTTTGTCCCGCTCTCCCTCTATGTAACACACTAAAAAGAAGTCAATTTTCTTTAAAACTTGGCCGCAGGATTTAATTCCCTTCAGCACCAAGTTGGTGTGTGTATAGGCTGAGAAGAGGGAGATTTGGGCAGTCCTTCGGGAGACACGCTCGGTTTATGATGTTTTATATGTGTCTGAATACGCGTAAGAGTGTCTGTGTGCTGCTTTGGATTTTCCTGACTCAAAATGAGTTGAACATGGTTCCTCAACCATGACCTACGGATGCTTGATTTTATATTTTTGTTTAGTTTGTTTTTTTTGTTTTTTTTCATTTTCAGAATGAGACTGATAACGTATTTTTGTTGGCGTGGTTTCAATCTAGTGAGAGAAGATTCAGATTTATACATTATGTATTTTTAATAAAATAATATAGTCATGTTGCCTTGACCGTGTTGTTCTTTTTCTGTTTTTCAAGAGCTGTCATCACTACATCACTACTACCTTAGTTTTTCACTTACTGTGGAACTTGGTGTGATTCTGCTGTTATTACAGTTTACAGTGATACAAAAATACATTGTATTATTGTCGATAGCGACTTTTGTTATTGTCACATGAAGTTTGTACAGAATGTGAGCATCTCAAAATGTGTACAAATGTTTTTGTATATTTAGTTTGGAGGTACTGCGAACACAGTAACCACAAAAGTGCTCATTATAAAATGATGTTCTGTTGCAGTATGACAAATCTCCTGTTTTTTTAATTGAAATAATGATGATGATGTTAAGTAATCATGCAGCGCTTCTACGCCATCTGTTAAAGTAATACAAGTCTTGCAAAGTGTTTCTAGCACTCTCTTTCACTTGTCCGTGTCCAGGTGTCAGACATGGACCACATATGAACAGGTGTGTGTGTGTGCCTGTGTGTGTTTATCAAAGAGAGCAGAAAGGCCAGGCATAAATCAACTTCTTCCTTTCTTATTCCTCCTTTTCTGACTTTTTTATTGACTGCACTTAACCCTCCCTCAGAGAAACATAAAGTGCAGAATTTGTTAGCCCCGTTTTTAATGGACTGCTTTTCTCTACCATTTTGGGATTATGCTAAAGTACAGCCCCCTCCACTGGGAAGGGGGGCAGCTTGTGTACCTGTGAATGCATGCGTGCGTGTGTCTTTGCGCGCGCGCTTGTGTGTGTGCGTGCGTGCGCGTGTGTGTGTGTGTACACATACTGAATTACATAGAAAGCATAGAAGCATAAGTCTGTGTTTTGTTCCCTCTTGTGTGTTCTGCATGGAAGAGTGACAGCCCCTGACTTACCCCTACATTATCCCTCCGTGTGTGTGTGTGTGTGTGTGTGTGTGTGTGTGTGTGTGTGTGTGTGTGTGTGTGTGTGTGTGTGTCCCTCCAACCCTGCTCTTAGCTGTATAAAACCCTGAGAGGTAGCTCTGATAGTACACACACAAGAATACAATTTCAATTTCAATTGGCAGCCCTGTTAAAAAGGAGCTATGGAGATGGCAATCAGGCCTGCAGGAAAGCTGAGCTCCCTGTATTATTGTGTGTGTGCGAGCGCGCGCGCATGTCTGTCTGTCCCAATCCCTCGACTGCTTAATATCAAGCTTTTGCCTTCTATTAGTTAAACAGGCAGATGTCACTGATGTGGACTGTGTGTTAGTGCATTGTGTGTTTTATTCGTGTGTGTGTGAGTGTGAGTATGCTTACTCTGGTGTCCCCATCACATCAGCTCTTTAATAAATATGCCTGCCATTCTATCAAACAACATATGAATGCTCAATGACACGCTTGACAAGGCATGCAACTGTGGCAAATGGGGTACACACGCACACACACACACACACATACATACATACACACTCTCTCTTATGAATGATGTCTCTCTCACAGTGTTACAGTGTCCTGTCTCCCCTTTGCTGCTTCTCTTTTCTGTTCCTCTCCTCATTATCTGTGACTGATATCAGGTTGAGGGCTGAGAGGCTGCTGAAGGTCTAAATGTTATTTATGCCAAGTAAAAGAGATGGGTACACTTAAAGGAAAAAAAAGCAGAGTACTACAAACAACAGGATCATAGGTTTGTAATCTTTTCTTAGTAAAGAGCTGTATGTGGTCCAACCCAGCTTAATTCTGGATCCCTGGAAAATAATTGCCAGATTAATCACTAATGAAAATAACCCTTAGTTGCAGCCCTTAATTCAGGTCATGTGTTCAAATGTGCTAATATTTTTAGTGCCGATCCTTTTAACTATCAACAAATCTCATAAATGGTGAACAGAGTGTATTAGTGTTTTGTTTTTAAACTCTTTTTCCCCCAATATAAAAACAACATTAAACTATTAAAAACTATGAATTCCTGTACAATACTGGCATGCGAAGAGAGCAATGTAAAACTGTGAAGATAATTTTTGATTGACCAGTAAAGCTGCTATTATATCTTGCTAGTAAAGTGCACGTATGGTTCAGTTAAAGGGGTTAATATGACCCCTTTAACTGAAAATCGTGCCTGATATTATGTGGTAAACATGGTCAGTAGTGGACAGTAAAAGGGTTAAAGCTTCCACACACAGGACAGCAGGCCTGAGAGGTAATGCATGGCTGATGAGTGCTGGGCTAATGGGCAGCTCTGTCAGCTGGAAATCAAATGACTGCCTCTGCATGTTAAGTCCCTCTGTCGCCTCCATTGACTGACTAAAGATATTCATCTCGGCCGTGTCAAGGGGTGGCGGGAGAGGAGGAGAAGGGGGGGGGTTCGAGTAAAGAAAGAAAAAGAGAGAGGGTGAGGGAAAGAAGGGCATGGCATCTTAGAAGAACCTGAAGACCTAATGCAATTATTAGAAACTTGACCACAAATGACAACTCATCTGGTGCTGGCTCTGTAATTAATTGTCTGCTAGCAGGAGCGCAGGGATTTGAGAGGGTGAGTGGTGGGGAGGGTGCGGTTGGGGTTGGGGTGGGGGTGAGGGAGAGAGACAGAGAGAGAGAGTGAGAGAGAGCCGTAGAGAAGGAGAAGGCGGAAGATTGGGAGAGGGCAAAATGACAGGTGAGGAGAGACACAGGGAGAGAGATGAGGTAAGATGAGGCAACAGCTTAAAGATCCTCGTTAGAGTGCAAGAGACAGAAAAGGGTCTTGGACACGGTGAAACAGAACATGCACCGTGAGTGATGGAGGCAGAAAGAATTCACGGAAGAGTCGTTGAGAGGAAAAGAATGCGATTGAAGCGGATAAAAGAAGGAGAGGGGAGAGGGAGAAAAAAAGAGCTGGAATGAGAAAGCAGAAAAGTGCCGACAGTGTGATGGATCCAGCTACCATGTTAAATTGGTCAGTATTGACCTTGCCAGGGCTCAGTTTAACACTCACACTTGTTTGTCCAGTTTTACTTAATTGACCTCAGATAACTAATTGCCGTTTCCTGGAAAAAAAAAAAGGACATTACTCTCTCTCTGTCTCTGTGCGCCCCCCCCCCCCCTCTTCATTTGCCATTCTCTGTCAGGCTCTCTGTCTTTCTGGTTTGTAGCTACTTCAGAAGGAAAAAGAGAGGTGGTCTGGACACAAAATATTGCACGTTCGCAAAAAAATGAAGGATGCAACATTTAAGATCATCAGGCAAAATATTGTGTCATTAAATTGTTGAGAGCTTATAATATTTGCTGTGCAGACTAGCTCTCTTTTTTGTTTGCAGTTCTGTTTGTCCTGTACTTGTATCCAGGTGGGATTGGATGTGCACATTATCAACCCTCTTTCCTTTTGTTGTTATTTCAAACCTGTTTGTTTTTTACTTTTCATAATTTTTAGAACAGGTGATGCAAATTCTGAAGACCAGGGTCCTCTATAATGCTGCTATTTGTTATTGTTAGATCATACTCTATGTAGAGTGCCGCATACCTAGATGCTTTGAACTTGAGTCCTGATTTTAATTACTGCATGAATAATAGGGATAGGAAAATACACATGTGAAAAAAATAAAATAAAATTAATGATGGCTGAATTTCATTTAACTGCCTCACTTTGAGGGTCTTTCTCTTGTACATACTTAACGCTCTTCCACACTGTCATGATTTACTGGGACACTTGAATTGTACAGAGCTATTATCAATTATTAATAACATGCTTTTCCTACAGAAACAAGTCAGAAAGTCTGCTGTGAAAAAGACCTGTTGTACTAATATATTGTCAATTGAAGTGAACGACCACAAGGTCACACAGTATATTCAATTGGCAGACTTCTATCTAAAGCAACTTACATTTTGAGAATGATTTGAGGTTTAGTTTCTTGCTCAAAGATACTTCAACATCTTAACAGAAGGAACCAAGGATTCAACTACTAACTGTACCATTTATTCTATTCTGCTGTAGGAAAAATAGCATGTTTTTAGGCTGAATTTACCTTACTTGTAAATGAATAAATGAATATTCATACTGTATATACAGTAGCACCAAATAAGTTTTTAATGTGCCACAAGTTCAGTTTCCTCATAAATGTGATGAGTGACGTGACCGCCACGCCTTCTCAACATGCCAAAGCTGTCACAACGTATCACGAGTGACTGTCTGTGTGCTTCATGTGTCTTCACTTCATCTCTCTTTCCATCACTCCCCTCCCTCCCTCCATCCCTCCCTCCTGCTGTGTGCCTGGGCTATAATGTGCTCCTATGGTTGTAGTCAGCAGGCCACAGTGTCTCTGAGGCCTTGTGCTACACCACCATTACTATCTGGCCTGCCTCCACTACAAATTGGATGAACAGGCACTGACACATTTTCAATATTATTACATTAAACCAAGTGGATTTTGATTGATAACCTAATATTGGCCTAATGCAAAACATCAATCATGGCAAGTATATTAATTATTTAATATTGTGGCGTAATTCAGAAATCGATGCTGCCTCTGCGTTGAAGGCACAGAGTACGGAGGGAGGGAGGGAAAGAGGGGCAGAGAGAGATAAGGAGAAAAGAACAGCTCCGTCCCTGAAGACCTCAGCAGATTATATGATGTTTTGAAAAGAGAGATGAGGATGTTAAATGGTGTGTGTGTGTGTGTGTGTGTGCATGCGTGTGTGTGTGTGTGCACGTGTGTCAGCTGTGTGTGTCTAATGGATAGAGCAATCCCTTCGGCCCTGGTGTGGACAGTGCTGGACAGCTTGCCCTTGATGAAGTCAGGACAACAGATGAAAGAGTGGGAGATTAAATGCAAGTGAAGAGCTTATTAAAGGTTGAATCCCAAAAATAAAAGACGGGAAAAAAGATGTGGGCATAAAAAGGGGTACGAGAGGAGAGAAGCGGGTGAAAAAAGTGAAGGGAAATGAGTGGAGGAGGAGGGATCGAGCGCCGCGTCTCCCCTGTGTTAGATTGTTTCTCACTAATTGCGCTTCATTAGCGGATTACACACACTGTCACCACGGTAACAAATGTCTTGCTGTCTGGTTGCCGGGCGCCCATCATGTATAATGAATGTGGCGGGGTGTTTGTCAGAATGTAATGTAATTACAGCTAGATGAAGTTTGCCTTAAGTGGTTGACTTGTCTGCATGTGGCTCACTGACAGAGCACAGAATAAACAAGCAAACATCCTTTCTTCATCACTTTTTTCCTCTTGAATGTTGATGATGTGGGAATGTCTTAGGTTTGTGGTCACACTAGGTCTGGCCTGATGGATGGATGGATTGATAGAGAGATGGATAGAGGAATGGAGGGAGAAGGGGGTGGAGGATGGGATGGATTAGACAGTATGTAATTTTAGAGATGGTGTAGATTTACACTGTGATGCTGCTGGCTGCATTAGCAACTGAAGCCTGTCGATAAGCCTTCCTCCCTCTCAGTGCGCGCACGCACACACACACACACACACATGCACACACAAAGTGAAACTCCACGGCCAGGGTGGAGTTGTCAGTAATGGGGGCCAGAGTTGGATGGGGGGGGCACTGGGATCGGGGACGGGGGCTGTTTGTGTTCTCTTGATCTTTTGATTTCCACTGCTGCAAATTTGAAATGTGCCAAAATTGCATCTATTATTTACTGCCAATTTGCTCTTTTTAAAACCGACTGCTCCCCCCTCTCCGCCTCCACTTCCTCGGCTCGCCATTCTGCTGTTGCTACCCTGATAATCATACGCACATTTTTTATTAATTCACAGATAATAAGCTCCCACTTCTTTCTCTGTAGTTGGAAATTATTATTAGGTCTGCCAGCAGTGCGGCGACAATATTAGTCCACCTCTGTCTGGTGTTGATGCAAACACGCACAAACACACGCAGCACTTTGGTCTGAAAGATTAACAATTATAATAATTCCTCATTATGTGTCTTTCGTTTTTCCTTTTCATTAACCAAATTCTTTTTGATGTCATCAAGATCAATTTCTCTAACGACCATTTCAATCCTGCTTACTCTATAACTGAAACAGAAAAAGGGTTTGATGATTATGACAACTGCTGACTGTATTCCAGCTAGAGCTGATTAGAACTATTCGATGATTTATTAGTTGACAGAAGATTAATCTGCAACCGTTTTGAAAATCAGTCATCTTTAAAGCAAAAAATATTGGTTTAAGTTTGTCAGATGTGAATATTTCTGGTTTGCTTCGTTTTTATGAAAGTAAACTGTTGGCCGGACACAACAAGACACTTTAAGACATCATCTTGGTCTACAGAAACTTGTGATGGACATGTTTTGCCATTTGCTGAAAATCTACAGACCAAACAATGTATTGAGTGATCAGTAAAATAACGGGTAGGTTAATTAATAATGAAAATAACTGTTAGCTGCAGCCCCAATCCCAGCTGGTCAGAATTAGCCACAGATAAGATTCAGTCAAATGTGTAAAAATATTCAGAAATTAGTCCAGAAATGTTCATAAAGTACACTTGAATAGTTTGTTCTTCTGTCTCGCATGTGTGTATTTATGTGTGTGTGCGTGTGTGTGTGTGTGTGCATGTGTGCGTGTCTGCAAAAATGCTCTTTTTATTAAATGACGTTTTGTGTTGGCACTTTATTTACAGTGGGGGAAATGTGTTGTTGTGTTGCAGGGATGCCGGGAACATCAAAGGCAGATTAGAACATCTGGTAAGTTCTATTCGACACCCCCCCCCCTTTT
>NW_019524891.1:128801-133572 GCF_002814215.2 Seriola lalandi dorsalis | reverse complement strand
ACACACACACACACACACACACACACACACACACACACTTTGATATCTGCATTCCTAATGAAACCTCCGGAATTGGAGCTGAATACCTGCAGCTAACAGGCAGGGAGAGAGAGACAGAGAAAACAGGGATAGAGGGAGGGTAGTGTCTCCCCTAGGGCCTGGTCCGGCTTTTATATTAGTGTTTCATTTATCCCTAGTTCTGCCCAAACACACACACACACACACAGGTTATCCACTCTGTTCTTGCTCCTTTTTGCATTTTGTTGTGGATATTTGCTGAATTTTTGCAAGCGTGCTTACCTATTTGCACATGGATATATGAAAGGAAAGATATATTATTATTTTTTTACCTTTCAGACGTAACTATTGGACACATACACACACACACCCTCACTCGCTACCTTTCCCTCTCCCTCCTCCTGCCAGCATGGGGCCTTTCCTCAGTCTTCTCCCTTCCATGAATCGAGGGCCTGCTGGAAACGCTCCCCTGGGACAGCCCTGAAAATTTAATGGCCAGCGTTTCCTGGGTTTCTCTTGCTACTTGCTTTAATACGGGGTCAGAGTGCCGTGCAACAAAGTGAAGAGGTTCTCTCTTCTCTTTTTGGGTGGGAAGGAACCAAGGTTTGATGTGCCCCATATTCCAGGGGATGAATTATAGACAGGGGTCAGTGAGGGTCCCGGCTCTCTGTGGATGTCACATGCCCTCCCTCCCTTGCCTCCCTGCATACTAAACTGCAGGTCCCAGCACCCTACGCAAATGACCCTCCGCCCCACCACGTGCTACGCAAATGACCCTGAATATGCCACACAATGACTGACCCCGAAATTCAAGCAGTTCTCAGTTAACTCTCCTCTTCAGAAAGCGGCAGATCAGATAAAGTTGACCTCAGATTACAACGTTGCTAAACTCCGCCGCAGAATTATTTCTTAATGTTGTTAATCAGTGTATCCAGAACACTGATTGAAGTGGGAATAGACTGAAGTGTGGAGTGTTTTTTGTTTTGCTAATTGTTTACATCAGTATTGTTGCAGCTTGCGCTCACAGTGCATTCATACTGTTATTACACGTTACAGTTATAATACAGTTAGGAAATATCTATCTAAAGCATTACGCTGTGGTTTGAGAACTAATGGTATGTGAGATAGAGAAGCACTAGTCGGGTACACAGGTGTTTTAGGCTGTCTGCAAAACCACTGCCTCATTCACTGATTCACTGCTCCCAAATAACAGATGCTCTGTAGTGACTGGTAAATTGAGATTTCAAACACTCTTGAATCATAATCATTTTGCGTCGTGTTGAATTATATATAGTGCATAATATCGTAATGCTCTAATTTGGGTTTGTAGATGTCGGTGGGTGGGTCTGGAGGTGTGATGGATGTGGTATTCCATAAAAGGTGGTGTGAATTATTCAAGAGAGCGTTACATACATAAACAGCATTAATCAATATGTGTATGGGCAGTTATATCTTGGCAAACATTACATAGCCTCCGTCTCCGGTTGAGATGAGTCTTCCTGGTAAAGGCAAGTGGAGGAACTAATTTTAATAAGACATAAGTGATACTCAGTAGATGCTGCAGACAAACATCTCTATATGAACGGTTTATATGAGAGGAGTCACAAATGAATGCACAGATTTTTCATGTTTTGCCACTTCTTACACACTTATCTGGCCAAATTCACCTTGAATTGTATATCTCTGTATCACATCATATCATGTATAACAGTAGTACTCTAGGGGAATGTAAACTAGTTTGTCTTTTACACGGTCATGTTCTACCAAGGATTTGGTATTGCACACATGAGTATGTTTGCATTAAGGTTAGGTTTCTTGGCAGGGATTAGTGTAGCTAGTTTGCATGTGCATTTATTTTTTGTACAATTTTTGCACTAAGTGAACCTACAGGGACAGATTATATCATGTTTGTGTTTGATTCTTAGTTGCTGCTGTGTCTTTATACTCATCAAGATAGCTAAGGAGTTAAACATTTACACACACGCACACACGGAAATGCACAAACACACACACGGACATGCACAAACACACACTGGTATGTTTGCCAGTGCATTTTTTTTTTGTATATATGTCTCTGGGAATTTGAATACCTGAATACTGAGTGTTTGAATTTATGGGTGTGTTTATGCTTATGGGGAGATTGCACCCCAGTAGTCAGCTGCCTGGGGAGTGCAAGACTCTGATTACGATTCGGGACAGAGAACTGTAAATAATGGAGCTCGTCTCCCTCTGAGGTAGAGTTGCAGGGCTGTTCGAAATCTTGTTTCCCTCTATACCTCACATATATTTCTGTAGATCTCTAAACAGGCATTTATGACTCCCTGTTGATGTACTGCTCTTAAGATTAGTGCAGCGACCATAACGACAATTACCATGGTGTCACCAGCTTGTAGCCGGTCTCTATAAGGGGGGCACTTTTTTATTTTTACAGATAATAATTACCTCCTAAATTAAATTAAAGCATTTACACTGGTTGTCAGTAATGGTTCCATTGTTTACTCACAACAAACAAAATATCTGCCAAAATTCTTTACCCTGATGTGACAATCAAGTGTCTGTTCAAATTATTCTGGTGCTTGATTTTTCATGATGAATACTAACAGTACCTCCTCCTGTTAACTTAACTGTATGAGTGAATGACTGGTGCACTAATTAGGTGGGCAATTAAGATTTATGTGGTCTGAGGTTTGTTTTATTGTTCATGTTTGTTTTGTGTTCGTATTTCAGCAGATTGACTGAATCATGCGATCAGTAGCAATGCAGAGAAAAAGACTGAGGTAATTGCTCCCAGTGCTCCGCGTTAGTCTCTGCTTTTGTACACACATGCACATACACGTCCAAGCAGGCACTCATGAACACACATACACAAGTGCCTCAGTTTGAATTGGACGATTTCTTGCTCTGGGAGAAATGGAGCGATGGTGAAAGAGGTGGCCTACAGCAGCTAATCAGTCCAGATGCACAGCTTCTTAGAGCGAAGTAGAAGAAAGCCAGCAGCTCAATCAATACTTGAAGAATCAGCCTCATCAGGATTATTGGCTCAACCAGCAGTGATACCCAGCGTTCCACCACACGCACTGTCTGGGGAGGGATAGAAGGAGAAAAGGGTAGAGGAAGAACAAGGGAGAGAGGGAGATATGTCTTTGGTCTGGAGTTTGAATAGGACATGATGTTAGAAGGCAGGAAAGACTGGTTCAGAGGTTAGTCTAGGGTTGCAGGTTTATTTGAGATCATGATTTACAGAAAACGGCAGCGGCAGTTATGTTTTCTCAATTTTACTACTCATTTTTTTGCCTTTCTGATCCAGTTGAGATGTTTTTTTTTTGTTTTTTTTAAAGCAATAATGAGGGTCATTGAAAGTCTGCTTTTATTTTCAATATCAATTAACAACTACATTGTTTAAGTATAGGGATACGTACAGAAGTCTTACATATTGGGGTCATTTCAGCACACATGAAGTCCCTTGCATCCTTCTTTCTATTCAGTACAAGTATTCTTGTACTGAACAAACTCATAGTTATTTTATCACACATTCTTGAAATGTTTCCGCATCTTTCAAAAACTTAAATTAAAATCTTCACTGTCTGCAGTCCAGATTTCTTGCCCACATGTTTTCTTCTACCTCGCAGAATGTTTGGTTTGCACAGTCAGCTGAATTGTTGGCTCTTCGTTAAACCTGCTGTCAGTGAAATACTTGGTTTCAGTTGTTTTTGTTGGGTGGTTGTCTCTTTGCTAACGCTACTGCTGATTCTGGCTGCAAGTCTGCAAATTTAAACAGCTGATACCAAAATAGCCTTAGAAACCATCCTCTGACGAAGTTACAGCAGGGGAGTAAATTCATTTTAAAGATGCACACCAATAATATTGCCCTCTGGATGTTAAAATAATTTATTGGTTTGATAAAGTAAACCCAGCTTCACCCTCTGCAAAGTAGGCAAAAGTCTCCCCAAGTGGTCCCATATTGTTTTAATGGTCTTGCGACGCCAAAAAAAAAAAAATTGATTAATTAAATTTCAGATTCCTCACTCCCACAGATTCTTCAGCATGTTTTGTATAGCTGATTTTATTCATATTTTTGTTTACAGGTTGAAGCAAGTAGGTTCAAAAGCACAAAAGAAAATGAGCCTGTATAATATTAGCAGGTGAGGCGGCATTGGCTTTTCTTTTCTCCCTTGGATTTTGCTGTAGGGGAAGCTGCCGTTTTATTGAAAAAATATTGTACAGCATCAACAATTTATTCATGAAAAGATTCTTAGCATTACTTTGAAGCTTGCGTGTCTTTTCTGAAAATGTTGTGTTGGAAGTTCATTTTGTCGATGCGCCACCAGTCTGTTGTTCACATGGCTCATGTTTTCCGAGTGTCCCTTAGAGAGTTGAAGAGTTTACTGAGGCAAATAGCTTGGTTGGCCTGCTGACAGATAGGGACCAACAGCTGTAGCCAGGACGACACACTCGCACCAAGAATGTGACAAACCCAGCATCACTGAATATTGCAGTGAGATGACCTAGAGCTGTCTTCAGTGTAAAATAACAGAAGTTGAGGAGAGTTCACAGTTTTATCTTTCTTTGCTCTACCTTTGTCTGTGTTGTCAAACTTTAATTGTCTCATCAAACACTTTGTCTTTAACTCTCTATGTATCTCTTTCTCTTTCTTTGTCTCAGTCTGTCTTTTTTCTTCTCTAATATGACTGTATAGGATAAAGAGGTGACAAGAGCCCAGAGAGAGAGAGATTCTGGACAGATAAAGGAGGGG
>NW_019524891.1:58608-128781 GCF_002814215.2 Seriola lalandi dorsalis | reverse complement strand
GTGGTGGTGTTGATAATCGGCAAACAGATTTCCATGCTTATTACACTAATGATTTCATGATATTTGATGTGGCGGCGGGGGTTGGGAGGATGTGGAAGCATAGGTGGAGGGGAGGGGGTCGCCTTCTCTCCCTCTCGGCACAGCTAAATGATGGAGTAATTTGAGTGACCTCTGACTTGGGGTAGGCCCAGGCGTAATTGCATGTCATTCTGGCACGGGGGGGGGGGTTGGCTCGGCTCCACAAAATACAAAGTACCCAACCACCCCCCACCCACACCCCACCTCTTTCTTGCATATCACTTGTTTTTCTGTGTCTCCTTTTCATGTGAACCCCATCACTGTCTTCCTCTCCATCTTGTTGCCTGTCTCACTGTGGCTCACTCCCTGAGTGTTTCCAAAAAAAAAAAAAAAAACACCCCGCAAACAAAAGAAAGATTGCATTAATTTTCAAATGATGATATTACATTAAGCGCAGAGATCTCATATATCAAAACGTGAGAACTACTCCCTTACTGTATGTGCTTCATCTTAATGGTATCGCTGGATGTCAAGGGCATGGAGGAAATTAAATCGGAAAGTGCAGATAGACCAAAGAAGATATTATCTCTGGATGATTGCAGTTTTGATAGGTATTCCAGTGAATTTCATTTTCTCCGGATGGGGAGAAGATGAGTTAGCCTGCACATTTGCTCATTTTTCTTCTACATGATTTATGTGAGTTGAGTATAAAACTCTCTCCTCCTCCCCCCCAACACCTCCCCTCTTTATCGGGAACACATACATGCATGCGCACCCACACACACCCACGCACACACCCATGTACATGGGGTAGTAAATTACTGCTTTTGAGTTGTATCTCGGCTGGGGCAGTTTACGCGAGTGTATGTATGCCTACTTTTTGTATGGCTGTAGGTGGGCAAACCGCAGTGCATGGGGTTTTGTGTATTTCTATGCACGTGCATGTTTTAGCCTGTGTGTTTGTACTTGTGTGTCTGTACGAATACACGCGCCCGAGATAGCAGCAGAGCCATCAGCGGGAATGATTCCAGGGAGACGGGGGAGTGTCATTACTCAGACTTGTTTACATTCTAAATACGTAATGAAATCTTGTTGGTAATAATGACGGGAATAAAAGTTTGGGAAATTGTAAAAGTGGTGAAGTTTGAGAAATGAGCCCCGGCCTGTGAAATAGCATTTGGGGGCAGGAAACGACATTATTATGCAGTGCTCCTGCCTGCCTGAGACATGAAGATGAACTGCTGGCGGGCCATAAAATGCTGTTAGCCCTAGCCTGAAGTATGGCACATTGTAAAAGAGCCCTGATCCCATATTGCCATTATATATAAAAGTATAGCCATACACAACATTATTTTTCATATAAGATGAGCTTAGATGCAGTGGCCCAGGCCCCCCAAATACATACACTGATAGGCAGATTTTTTTTTCCCCTTCCTTATAAAATATATAAATAAACATATTGCCATGGAACCCATCTCTGCCCTGATCTTATAGACCTCGATATTAAAAACAGAAATATTGCATTTTCTAGGGGCTCTGTTTTCCCCTGTCCTCTTTTGGGTATGGGATATATCTGTGTGTTTGTTTGGGGGGGGGGAGGCAGAGGAACAGGAGGAGATGCAGAGGAAGCCTGAGCGAAATGCAACAAATGAAAGAAAATGGAAACAGATGAAGACTTCAAAAATATAATGAGATGAATATTGAGCATATCAACTCCAGCATAAAGAGAGTTTGTTGATGTGGGCGGTGTGCCTGTGTATGTGTATATATTGAAACTGTTTATTGACAGATAATAATGGTTACAGTGGTGCAATTAAGATTTATGTCACAATAGATGGACTGATGTCATTGATGTCCCATTTGTTTCTCAAGATGATTTTTTAAAAAGACATTTAAAAGTGTCGTGAGCTTATTCAGATTCTTTAATTTTTCTGCAGCGTACGGGAAGCAGGGAAAACGGGACAACATGTGTCTGAAGCAAGGATGTTGCTGGGTTTTTTTTTTTACTGAATTTCTTCCTGCAGGTTTTCAAACACCTGTTTTGAAATGGAGAGGAGCATCTGACATGCGGGTCATTTGGTTTCCCCAAAAAAGTTTTAAAGAAGTGCTCTTGCAAGTTTTTAGGAGGCTGACTCTTCTGTAAGTTTACTTGACAATAGAGTGTGTAGACAGAAGGTAAGAGAACTTAGACAGAGGCACCAGCCCGTCTGGATTTTTTTTTGTTCCTTATGCTAACACTCGGACATACAATTTATTGAGAGATTATATGTAATTTGTCTTATCTCAGCACCAAGGAAATGAGAACTTGTAGTAGTTTTATCAGTAATAATCTTCATTGATATATTGCTAAGTTTGTGAAAATTATGTAGGAGATGAATGTTTAAAATGACCAAATCATTTGTGTTACCTTTTCTGTTGTAAGTCAAATTAACTTGGAGGGTTATAAAGGACTGTGAACAGGTAAATCAGTCAATAGTGAATGAATATGTGGTTGCTCACCCAGCGTACCTTCAAAAATACACTTAGCTAGAACAGCTATATTTATTTAATTATATTTGTTATCATTAATGAGTGCAAGTTTATAATTAGACAATACTGTTCACTGCTAAAAAAACAGCACTACATGTCATGCGCACCATAAACTACATTTATTTTGTTCTCATGTTGCAGCAGTAATCTTCCAAAAACTTTGAACAGTATCTATACGTCTTGTGCTCTGTTGAGTTGGGGAGTTGTAGTAGAGATGTGATGAGCTCCGCTGGCTGCTGCTCCTTGGAGCTGCCGGGAGATGATGGTTTACTGTGTCTGCCGATTCCAGAGCTCAACTAATCATCAGGGAGACCAGCGGTGCCTCACCCTCTCTCTCTCTGACCTACAGTCTCTATCTACCTCTTCATTGCTTCAATGTCCCACCCTGCTTTGGTCTCTTCCTCACTTTCTGGGTCTTTGTTCATTACTCAGTTGACCTAGTAGAATGACTTGGACTGAATATGGTTATTATGATGGTGTAAAGTGAGAGGGATAGACAGATTATGTCGTCTAAAAGTAATAATGAGTTAAAGCTGAGCGGTGTGTTTATGTGTTGCTGTTAAACATTGCTCTTATGCTTTCTTAAAGTCTTCTTAAAGGCAATGGAGCAGTGGAGTTTTATTCTTTTCTGTTTTTTCTCCTCTCTGTTTCTGGTCACAGTCTTGTTGTTGTGTGGTCTGATAGACGGAGTAAATCATTTGGTAAGACAGTCGTCCGACCATCTGACCACAATCTGGCCAGAGACGGCCTATCTGACCTTTGTTCAGCCTCTCTGTGTCTGCTCTAACGGGCATTAATTCATCTGCTGACCCACCATACTTTGCTTTGTCTGGTTGGCCTCAGGCCTAATAATGATAATAATAGCCCCTTGGACCAGAGCATGACTAGAAATAGATCAAATTTGCTGCTTGCCGTGCCTCATTATACACAGTGTACACACAGTGTAGCATTGTTTTTACCAAGTGGCGTGAGGGTTATTTATTTTTCTAATGGGACATGTTTATTTTTGACTAATGGGATGGGCGCTGGGCACTTAGGCTCAGTTAAGCGTATCTCAGCGTGTCTGTCGTCACTGTGGTGAGGTAAGCAAACAAGCTGGAGGCCTACTGTGAGTGTACTGGACTTCCTGTCACATTTAGGGCAAGAGTTAGCCTGAGTCAAGCGGGTGTGGGTATCAGGTCTTGGCAATAACAGCCCAATAATAGTAGATTCTTTTATGACAGCTACTTGAAAAGGAGGATGTTTATAAAAGGGTGTTCCTTTACACCTCGTGAGATAGAGAGGGGGAAAAATTCCTGCACCTGCACGACACGTGAATGACTGGATTTGATAAACGCACATAGAACATTGAGAGAGAGTTCCTGCTCTTGTCAAGTGTTTCAGTCCAAAAGCTCAAAAGACAGATATCTCAAAGCTAAAGTGAAATACTAATTGCTGGATATTCCAACAGGGGGCAACATGTAAGGCGTTGGTATGCTCCAGCAGAGGTGCTGGTCGGATGGTGGCAGGGTGAGCAGAGGAAAGGAAAGTAGGCAGGGTTTGAACTTCTTAAAAAGCCTCTTTTTCATTCTTTACAAAACTTTTCGTGAGTTCAGCTGAGGGCAACACGGCCGTGACTCAGTTAGTAAAACAGATGGTCAATTAATCGTTGGGTTTGTGATTCCTCCTCTTGTCTACATGTGTCTCTGAGCAAGACGCTGAACCCTAAACTACTCCCAATGATCAGACTTACTTCTTGCACAGCAGCTCAGCATCTAGTGTGTGTGTGTGCGTGTGTGTGCGTGTGCGTGTGCGTGTGTGTGTGCGTGTGTGTGTACGTGTGTGCATGTGCGTGTGTGTGTGTGCGTGTGCGTGCGTGCGTGCGCGCGCATGGGTGAAGGAGAGACACTTTTTTCTGTACTTACATTAATGGTCCCACAGTATATAAATACAGACCATTTACTACACCAATGGCTCTGTAAGAACCAACCATTTAACAATAAAAGTCTGAACATTTCTACTTTATAAAACCGATTCTCTTGAGGGCTACGTCTGATCCTGTCTGTCTGTGGTCCCCTCTATTTCCGTATTCTTCTTCATTGTCATCTTCTAATTTCTTCCTCATCTCCCCTCTTCTTCACACACTCCCTGTTTTTGTCTGCCATATTTCCTGAGCTCTGAAGAAAACAAAAGCAACTTTGTGTCTGTCTTGTCTTTTGTCCCCCTCCTCCTGTTTCCCCCTTCCTACGTGGTGTGAGGAAAGCGCTGCTTATTTCCAACACACACTCCCACTTTACTCACTCCAAACACACGCACAAGCACACACACAAACACACACACACGCACGCACACACGCACACACACACACACACAGAGTCCTCCTCCTGGTGTCTCATGTTTGTTTGTGTGTGTCGAAAAGGCACGCTTCTAATTGTGGGGCGAAGCCACTTCAGATGCAGCGGGCGCCTCTCTCCCAGTGGGGGGAACGCAGATCTGCCTCTGGGGAGCACAATTAACGCCTTTTTATTGTTTACTAATGAATTACACACAGAGGAAGCGGGCGTGCATGTGCAAATTAGAGTGAAAAATAGAGTTTGTTGGGAAGCAAAAACATGAAATGTCATCTGTGTACTTGTGTGTGGGTTGTGTGTCATTATGTTTGCTTAGTTGAGAGCTGACTTGTGAGTACCTTTTACATTACTTGTGTCGATAATTAGAAATTAATTAACCTGTCTCAGCGTCCATTTAGTTCTGTAGGCAGGAAGTGCACACTTGCCCTGATTTTTTTCTCTCTCTCTTTTCTGCATTTATTTAAAGAGTATAGAGCTGTAATGCTTAGTTGATTAACCTAGTTCATTAACTTAATCAATTGACAGAACATTGACAACTGTTTCGATAACCAAATAATTATTTTTGTAATTATTTAAGCAGAAAAATCAAAGAATAAGTTTAGTAAACTGAATATGTTTTTGGTTTCGGACCGTCTGGTCGTTCAAAAAAAATCACATCAGGATTTATTTACTATTCACTGACATTTTATAAACAAAAGGATTAATCTAATCGATTAGTTGAAAAGATCATCTGCAGATTAATCGATAATAATCGTTAGTTGCAGCCTTAAAAGGCTAATTAAATGCAGAATCAGACATTGCACAAAACTACTGCAATACACCCTAATAAAACGTTAGGGCAGGAGTTTTTCTATTTACAGGTGAAAGGAAAATAACTGCTTTGACGTCAATGATTAGTGTTGTAAGAAAAAAAAGTTGGTTGAAAGTTTCAACAGCAACAGACAACACAGCAGCAGTATCCTGTCTTATGTGATTCAGTGTCTTATTACCCTTCAAGAGCAGGGAGCTGTGTGTGTGTGTGTGTGTGTGTGTGTGTGTGTGTGTGTGTGTGTGTGTGTGTGTGTGTGCGCGTGTGCGCATTCAGGATGCATGGCCTTACACATGCCTCAAGGCCAATGTAAACAAATGCTAATGTAATTATTGAGGGGGCGTTGTAATAAACTGTAACTAAGATGATTGTGCACACACAGGTTAGTTAAGCTGTGATGTGTTATTGCTTTAAATGACTCGTCGTACCAAGACTGATTTCCCTGTCGTTTTAATTGTTTAGCAGGCTAAGCCTAGTACCATTTAAATGGGTTCAAATCCTACTCAGGACATTTATTTTGTGGCATGTAATCCCTCCATTTGCTGTAAGACTGTTCACGTAAAGGCAAAGATGCCAAAAAGCAAGAAAAATAGACTGAAATGTGCCTGAATCAGTTCTTCATGAAGGGGAATAGAAAGTGTGTGTGTGTATACGTCTGTGTGTGGGTGAAGGCCTCAAGTTTTCTTCCTCTTCTCCGACATAATAGTGATTGGTAATTTCAGCTGTCGAGCATTGAGAGTCAGTATGAGTGTGATCCATTATGTCACCTGCTACAGGGGATACGTGCACACACACTCACATGCACACACACACACACACACACACACACACACACACACACACATATCCATGTTGCATTAAGTGTGTGTCAGTCTGTGTCTGTGCAGTGCCTTGATGTGCGTTCCATCTAGGATACAGCACCCTGACATCGCTACATTAAAGGGGGTCATTATATTTCCCTGACTGCCACCGAAAAGTGACGTTTTTACAAAGTGACAAGTTTACAGTTTGATAAATCAGATTTTTTGCTGTGGGTGGGGAGCCAGGAGAAGGAATGGTGGGGGGAAGAGCCGGGTTATCTCTGGTGGAGGAGGAGGAGGGAGGAGGAAGCGCTGCCTGTCAGCGACGCCCCGGCCCTGTCGTCTAAATGATGCTCCCAGGCAGCCGATTCAGATCCCATCCCCATTAGCATTTAATTTCTCTCTAATCCTACACACAGTCTCCGCCGCTGCATGGTAACGAGGTCCGCCGTGCCACGGCAGCGCCGAAAAACCTCCGAGAGCAATCTGCAGCGTGCTCGCCTTTTATAGCTCCACGCCCTGTCGTAGCCATCATTCTTCCTTGACAATTAAGACCCTCAAATCTAATAGCAGTGATATTGGAATTACAGCAAGGCCCTTTTGAGGGCATGTCAGGAAAAAGGGCTGCACCTCCCAATACAGCTGTCAAAGCACAAGGCCCTCCCCCCGTTCATGCCCGCTAAGCGTTTCTGATGCATACACACACACACACACACACACACACACACACACACACACACACACACACAGGATGGGAAGGGGAATATGTTGAGTCTTTGGCTGTGATCTTTGTAAAATGTGCTCTCTGTGCCCTCTTATCCAACTCTCTAAAGACTTGTTACAGCAGCTTTTGTTTTCTCTCTTCTCCTCTCCCTTCTCTCTCTGTCTCTCTCTCTCACTCTCTCACTCTTTGCCTCTAAATTTCTCTTCATCTCTTCCTCATTGATTCTCCCTGGTGTGTGAGAGATGTTGTTGCTTTCTGTTTTTTACTAGCAGGGTTTTTAGAGACGACTAGACTAGCAGCTTGGTGAAGTTGTCCCCCGGTGCTCCATGAGGACAGTTTAAGGGAACATTCGCTCTAATGGTTGCAGTTAAAGATTATCATGGATAAAATATATTTCAGCCTAAGGGACGCAACAGTTTTAGAGCTAGATTACATAGATAAAGTTGTGTTAGTGTGGAGGCTGACTGTCCCGTCATGAACTGTGCTTTGTGATTTCTCAGGCACTAGGGTGGCAATGTTAACAGGTAGATCATCCTTTAAGAGGACGATTTGGAAAGCGTCTGAGTTAACAAGTGGCTATCCTGCTTAATGTGGCCTTAAGCAACACACTGAGCCCCTACCAGCTCTAGACCCTATTCTGAAGCTGCCCCTCACCTCTGACCAAGAAAAAATAAGAAACTCTGTGTAGGAGGGATAAGTATATTGCATTATTATTGTTCACTAATTTTCTGTTTTATTTTATCTTTGTCGGTCTCCTGCAGACTCCATCAGAACAAGCTAAAGTTCGAATGCATATGGTCCTGCAGGCTGCAGGTAAGTGGATGATAATTCTGTCTTTTATGTCACAGTGGGCTTCAGAAAAAGTGCCAGGGGTCTTGATACTTACCAGTTTGTGGTTACTCACTCATTCATGGATCCTAACGTGCAGGTGGTGTGAGAGAATATTGTGTAAAGTAGCCTCAGTCTGTAGTCTGCATCACTGTGCAAAATCACTTATTTTCTAGCCAGAATTGGGTCTTTTCTGTCAGTATACCTTTTTAGTCATGCTAGTCGCATACTCTAGCTCTAGGGATGACAGTGTTGGTTGGTCTGTCGATCCAACACAATTTCTTTAACTACATGTGCTTTCATTCATAAACATGCACGACAGCAAGTATACACAATGTAAATATATTTGTAAAAATAGCAACATTTATGCATATAGATGACTGGAAGCTTGTCCAGTTTTGCGCAATGTAGACATTTAAAACTAGTAGTGACTCTGTCCATGAAACAGCGCAGCCTAACACCAGAGCCGTACGCAATGTGTACAATGTTCCAGTGATGATTTTTACACAAATACTCCAAATGTTAAAGTTAAAGGCCTGGTTCATTTAGAGAAATTTAATTGGAAAGCCAATTACAAAAACGTGTAGATATATATATATATATATATATATATATATATATATATATGAGCCACAGTCTCATATGTACACTCCACTGTGGACCTGGATGGGTTTCATGGTTGTTTTCCCAGACTCTCAGCACCCCTCCCTGTTCACACCACTACAATCTCTCACACACACGCACACACACACACAGAAATACATACACACAATCTCCGCTTTGAGTGCTTCTGAGCCCATATTCACTGCAGCTTAATTTCAAACACTCCTCCCAGTACATAAGTCATAGATGTCACCATGCACGCGGTGTATATATTCCAGTGTGTATTCGAGGGGTAGAGTTGCGAGCCAGATGTGACAGGCAGAGATTGACTGTGGAGAAAGATGTCTTCATGTTTACAGTCATGCACACACACACACACACACACACACATACATGGCCCAGGACTTCAGAACAGGGCTCTAATTTCACCACAGGAAATATATGAAAGAACCAGGCATCTATACATCATCTATAAAGCACCCAGCAGCCACAGTATTTACCACACTTAAGACTTGTTCAGCCGTACTGTAGCCCAAAGAACAACTGCAGTCCCCTCCTGTGATTTCATTGATATGAACTTTTTGAAGCATATTTTACATATTTCATCATACTTTGAATCGACTCTACATAGTTGTGGGAATGTGGGAATTTTCGATTTTTTTTGGAGTGGGGACAATTAAACTTTTGTTTTACAATCACTTTAGAAAAATGGAAGTTTTTCTTTGCTCAAATATTTTTTCTAATGTATGTCAGACACCCTACACTCCCTGCCCTGCCACCTCAAGGCTAATGTTGTACTAATAGTGGTGAGGCATCATTAAATTGAGCATGTGGCTTTGAGTGCAGTGGGCCAGACTGGTGCAGACACAGGCCCAGGGCCAGACGCAGGGCTAGAGGAGAGGGTTTAATGTGCTGGACATGTCTCTGGTTTTCCTCTCTTTCCTGGAGGCTTCCAAAAGAACAGGTTTATGGCTCAGTCAAAGATTCTCTTCACCAGAGAACCCGGGCTGGACTGTATCAGGCCTTCGGGTGCCCGTGATCATATCGCTTACAGTAAAATACAAATGGACAACAGATTTGAACTTGATAAAGCAGTTTTCATTAGGTAATCGGACTGATTTATCATTTTCTTTCTGCTTTGTTTTCTGTTACCTTTCCTCATTTTTCTGAGTAATCATTGAATGCTCCTGCTAATTTAAATCATGTTTGAATAATTACAAATATTTGGGATATTTTTTTTCTCAAGTCCTCTGACCTGCGGCTGCTAAGTACCTTGCTCCTAAAGCTTATAAAATCATCAGTCTCACATCTCTACTTATTTCCTACATTTTCTTTTCTGTTGTCCCTCTCTGTCTATCTGTCCCCTCACTCTCTGTCCTACTGTCTTTGTTCCAGGGTTGTTAGCGGACAGAGTGAGATAGGGATGGAAAGAGGGAGGGATGGAGGGCGAGAAGGAAGCAGCAGATGTTGGGAGGTTGTGTGAATGTTAATGTCCTGACGTGGCCGTGGAGCTTAAGCCTCCTCCTCCTCCTCCTCCTCCTTCCCTCCGTTCCTCTCTGAGCGCCCGCCAGGCTTTCTCTCTCGGGGTCTCCTGACATCCTTAAAGCCCGCGGCTCTCCTCTCCTCTTCTCTGCTCTCTGCTACCTCTTTCTCTCCCATCCCCTCCCTCTCTCCCTCCTTTTGTCCGTCTATGGACTCTCTCTAGTCAGTAGAGAGCAGATCATCCCATGGCTAAAGCGGCTCAGGCCTTTGTGTTGGGGGGCTCTGTGGACCTGTAATGAGCCCCCTCGGCTGGCCCGCTGGCCTGCTTAGCGCTCACTGGGGGCTTTGAGTGTGAGTGTGTGTGTGTGTGTGTGTGTGTGTGTGTGTGTGTGTGTGTGTGTGTGTGTGTGTGTGGAGTGGGATGAGGAGGTGAGAGGAGAAGGGCAACACTGGCCCCCAATGAAAGAGCTGGATGGATATGTTTATGGGTCACTTCCTGCTTGGCCTACATATCATGCACACACACACACACACACACACACACACACACACACACACACACTACACCCATATTTCCAAGACAAACTAATTTATTAATTTCATCAATAAAAATAAATTTTTCACAATTCCATTATTTGTAACATTAATAATTCTTGTTACTTTTATATTAATAAAATAAATATATTGTCATAATATCTATAAAATACATATAATATGGACATTTTAAATTAAGATATTAATTAAAGTATTTGTCATTCATTCGGTGTTTGCTACGTATTAGGATCATTTCTTTACTTATTCTTTCATTTCCATGATCAGTTCATTTTTGTTTTACTGCTTGTCCCCACTTGGGGTACCTTGATGCTCTGGCCAGGTTGCAGGGAGATGTCCTGCACAGGTTATTATGAAAGAGGAGGTTTGGCTGGATTTTGCTGAGACAGTATTATTGTATTTCATGGTGAAAAGCAGCGGTGTCTAGGAATGTCATGATACCAGACCTTTGGCAGTCGGTGCCAACACCAATGAAATTATGATTCCCATCACTAAATTCAACAGCACAGCAAAAACACAGAAAACAACAGAGGCTGGTGAACACACAGTGTGCTAAAACACATGCACACACCTCCATATAATCAGTGCGCAAGCGGTAGTTTAAACTGACTAACAAGGTGACAGACAGTCATAAGTATTCATTTTAAAAGTTTGTATACTGGCTTTTGGTCGTCTATAACTTGTCCCTGCTGATCTTGGCATGATTTTTAGGACCTGTTGCTGCACTTGCTGCTGCCATTCCACGTGTTGTTGTTATTGTTTACTGTGCCTGCCTTCTTCTTCTCTTTAAGTTTTGATGTCAGACTAGGACGCTTGTAGGGTTATTATACTGCCGTCGTCAGTACAGTGTTAATCACATCTACAGTACATGTTTGGTACCTACGGTACTGTAGAAAAACAAGTACTGTCACATTTTCAGAATTTTTGCATCAACTTTGTACCAAAGTATCTGTTCTCGTGACATCCCTACTGGTGTCCCATCCTTAGTATGTTTGGTTCTGCTCTCGTTCTCCTTTCTGTTCTCAACTTAGGAGAGGAGCAGCTACAGAAAAACTTCTTTCACTAGTACACTTTTCTTTTTATTCTGTACCGGTGTTGTGCGCTCGATACTCGATATTCAAATACATCACAAATATTCATGTACTGTAGAAGTTCTCCTACTTTGAAAACCAATGCACTCACAAACGAAAATTCAATCACACACACACACACACACACACACACACACACCACACACCACACACCACACACAGCAACCATGACACCCTTACATGTGTATTATACTCTATCCTTTTCAGCCACTTGCTTGGTTCTTGGCTCTTTTCATAGCGGTGTCCATTTCCACTCAAATGAGCATGAGCACTGTGCGCGGCAGCGGGCCTCTCCTTATCCACACATCAATAGGGAGTGTTTGCAGAACACCCACTAAGGACCTGAGGGGCCAAGGGTCATCAAAACCTCCGTCTTCTCCCCATTTGAACCTTTGACAGCAGCAAAACAAACAGTCCTTAAGATCTCATCAGAGGCTTGAACTTGGCAGGGGCCCACTGGTGTGAATTAACTTTTTCTGTCGGTTTGACAGTTTGACATCTGGTTGGAGTTGGTAGGAAGAAATTTTTTTATTTGGACTTCTAATCTGTATGATTGTAATAATGTTGAACAACTCAGTATTTGCTTTATCACTGAAGCTACACACTGTTTTTCACTGTTTTTTGTAGCTTTTAAACTAGATTAATATGGCACATTTACACTACTTCTCTCTCCTAACATATTTTCTGAGCATGTACAAGTATTTATTATATTTTGCAAAAATACATTTCAAATTTGGGAAAGCCTCAGCAAAGCAGCGGTGTTTAAGTACTCTTTATATCAGTAATGCTGTAGTGGCAAGATGTGCTACCTCTATTTAATCTGTGTTACAGATCTATTAATTCAGTTTAAAAAGGCCAAACCAGGTATAAAGGTCAATTTAAAAGTTAGGGGAAACAAACAAACCAACTAAAAAAATGTTGAATCCAGGGTTTTTTTTGTGCAAATGTTATCTATCCTACATTCTTTTTTAAATAATGGTTGAAAAGGGAGAAGAATGAAAATTGTATTGGGAATGTTACCGTTACACAATGTGTACAGTATCATAGACCACTGGCTCACCAGTACAACCAACCCAGTTTAACTATATTTTAAAGCTTGCCAGACATGTGTCTGTGTCTTTTCTGCAAGTCTATGATGGTTTATGAGCATGTCTGTAGCAGTGTGTCTGTTTATATGTTTTTTCTGTCCGTTTATATCTGCTCTCTGATTGAGTGACAGTCATAAAGAGGCGAAGGGGGGCGTGATCAGCCAAGCTTAGCAGTATCATGCGATAGGACTAATTCTTCCACAGTAAATAAGGGGTATTAGGCTTCTCTGTCACAGTAGGGGTCCTGAAGACACTCACACACACACACACACACACACACACACACACACACACACGCACAAACCTTTTCTCTCTTGCTCTCCGCTTCTTCTTCCTTGTGCTTCCAGTTCCCGTTGTCCCTCCCACTGTCCCAGCCCACCCCCTTAGGCCCTGACAGATGTGTGCCGAACAGACCACATACATGGAGGGTGTCACCTTACCCCCTCTGGAACTAAAGGGCTAATGCGCCACATTTAGGAGGCTGCCGCCCTTTGTTCTGCCAGGATAAGAGGTGACGGGGACAGGAGACTGAGACAAGACCTAGTTCTTTAAGTGGCCCAAGTCTCCATCTTTAATTCCCTGGCCTGTCTGAATATTTTTTTCACTATAAATTTGTTTTCCTCCTTTCCCATTCTTACAATTTTCCCTCTGTTCCTTCAGCGCTTTCATTGTAGATTTAGTGGTCATCACTGGAATACAGCGCAGGAATTGTTAGGCAGTGTTGCAGTTATCACATATTATCCGTCTTCATCACATCACCGTCACTCTGGTCGTTGCACCACTTTTTGTGTGACATGACAAAGGTGATCGTCACAAACACAAGTCAGCGGTGACCTTCATCTCAAAGGGGATTTTCTCAAGGGAATTACCCAGTAATAACTCGTGTTATTGTGGCAACAACAGCAGAACGCGGCTTCACTCTGAGCAGTTTGAACTGAAATGAGGGCTTTTGCTGTAATGAGAATGGAGGGTTTTTGAGCCAAAAAAATGGTTAACAACCTGAACATTATTATTTTGTTGTGAGGGTCAGGGATTGATTTTTTTTATTTACTGGTTTGTCTTGCTACATTACTGCTGTTGAATTTAGATTTTCTGATTTAACAGTAAAGGCTCAGTCAAAGATCAGAACAGGCAGAATAAATTATGACTCACGTAGTTTAATGATTAGAACAGCCTGGTCCATAGAGAAGATTTGCAAATATTTATCCTGCAGCACTTTTCAACACCACTTTCAAAAGCCTTCACTTAACAAATTACTATCACTTAAGATGCTTTCAGGTTCAATGCATTGTAGGGATTTATTTTGACATTAATTTTTGCTTCCTTTTGTGTGTGTGTGTGTCTGTGTGTGTGTGTGTGTGTGTGTGTGTGTGTGAAATATTCAAACATAAAGCTAAAATTGCAACTACATAGCTTCCAACATATCCAAATAAACAAAACAATTACACAAGTGCAACAGAAATCCCCTTTGCATCTGTGCAGGAATGTGTCTGCTGTTGTTCTTTTGGGAGGATAATGGCACAAGAGCGTCCTGTAATTTAGTCTCTGTAACCATTGATCAGCTGGATTTATGTGCCATTACCTCACTGTTCCAGTCAACAGTTGTAATTATGTCTGAGAGAGAGAGGGAGAGAGGGAGAGGCCTCCAGTTACACAGGACCCAAGTACCTGAATAAGCTTTTATCAAACAGCCCCTGCTGGTCACTTAGTACCAGATTGACACTGGTGGCAGACTGACTGACCTCCATATGAGAGAGATGGATAGATGGATGGATGGATGGATGGATGGGTTTGTTGAGCTCAGTCACTGAGCCACACCTCATAATAAGAGACCTTTGTGTCAAGCTGCTGCTCTGACCCTCTCAAAATAAGTATTTTTGTGCTTTTGAAGGTGTATGTGAATTTAAAGAAAATATCTGTTTGAAACAGATTTTATTTATTTCAGTAAGAAGCAAGTCTTTCAGCGCAAAGGTGTCTGTCAATGGTGGGACGGCCTGAGTGACCTTAGGACTGCATGGATCAGGGGTTTATGTGCAATTGATTTTGAGTTTGTTTTATGGGTATAATAAACACCGGTCCTGCTGCGCCTTGGTTTTTCTCTTTGCTGTAGTAAGCTCGTGATACCCCCTTCTCATCCTCCCACCTTCCAGTGCTTTAGCTGCAGGCCGTGTCACAAGGACAGTGTTGCAAATTTCACATTTAAAAGTATAGCTAGAACTGCAAAACACTGCTACATCATTCAGTACAACATTGGCTAAATGATGGGAAAGCCTCCACCTTGAAAGAATCAGCTTTGCTTTGAGGGACAAACTTGAGGATTTCAGGAAAACTTTACCCCCTCCCCCCCATTAATGGCTTTTCTGGAGGAAGTCTATATCAACTTGAATGATGACTCTCACTCTTTATCAGGCGGCTATTAAGAGATCGGTCTAGAGGTTGGGCTGTGGATTGGATTTGCTTGTTTGTTCTTTTAGTAGTAGTTTTATATTCTCTCTGTTTATTTTGTCATATTGTTCACTCTTCACCATATTCACTACGTGTATATGTTCATATAGGTTAACTGTTCTGTGCTCTCTTGTATTGGTGTGAACAATGGATTTGTGTGTGTGTGTGTGTGTGTGTGTGTGTGTGTGTGTGTGTGTTTGTGTGTGTTTGTGTGGCAGTGGAGCTTCAATGAAACATATTTCAACTAAATTAATAAATTAGTCGATCACGGGAAAATAAATCTGCAGCTATCTGCCTAAATGCCAAAAATATACTGAATCCATTCAATGCATACATCTTATGACCTAACAGTTCATCAGGGAAATAATCGACAGATTGATCAATAATACAGATAATTCTTAGTTGCAGCCCTAATTAAAATAATGGAATCAATTAGAGTTGAAACAATTGTTGATTAATAGATAAGCAGGTCAACAGAAAACGAATCACCCTTGATTTTGATATTAAATAATAATTGAATTTACATTTTGTAAACAGTAATGCCAAACACTCTGGGATTCACTCTCCAGCTTCCCCCACATGAGAACTTACTGCCTCTGTCAGTTTTTTCATTGTAAATTGAATATCTTTGCGTTTTGTACAGTTTGTGAGACAAAACAAAACCTCTGAAGACATCTTGTCTGGCATTTTTCACTATATTCTGGCATTTCATCGACCAAACAATGAATCGATTAGTTGTGAAAATAATGATCAGTGGCAGCCCTCAAATCACTCGCTGTTTGATGCATGAGTAGGTGTTTTTTCTGTTTTTATTTTGTTGTCAGTTATCCTTATTTCAGTAATAGTTGTCTTTTTTTCTGAGACTGAATGTCTTGGGTCCGAAAGTACTCATCAAATTAGTGTACAACTTTCTTTGGCTTGCTTTTGGGAACAGTATATACTGTACTAGAGAGAGGATGTCAGCCACTTAGAGGAAATTCCCTGATTCTGTGTATGTGTGTGTTTGTGAGAGAGAGAGAGAGAGAGAGGGAGGGTGAGAGATTGAGAAGGCTTTGTTTTTCTTCTGTGGGCAGATTTCAAACAGCATCTGGTGAGCTCTTGAAAAAGACCGTTATGAGTATGTTCAAATCCAAACTGAATCATTTTTGCGCCCTCCTTCCTCCTCCCTCCTTTTTCTCTCCTCCTTGTTGTCGGTGTTTGGAGACACATGGTGATATCATTCCCTCCTCCCTCCGTCTTTCTCTCTCTCTCCCTCTCTCTCCTCTCAACATGTAGACATTTCCATAACAGAAAAGGAATATTTTTAATTTGCTGCTTTCCATAATTTTGCAACATATGGTATAAACGATTTTGATGCAAATGTATGTGCTAATTATTTGCAGACGAGCCTTAAACAGGCCAGCCATTGAAGTGGAATGAAAGCAAATTTGCAATCACCTTAAATTTTGCTAACCATTTACTGTTAAGTAAACTTTGCTAAGTAATTTAATTACCTTGGACTGCTGGCAGGCGCTCAGGGCTTTTTGGGAGGAGGAGGAGGAGATGGGGGATTGAATGCAAAGAATGCAGAGTGAGAGAGAGATGAGAAGGAAAGAGTAAAAACAGTGTACAGTACCGCTAACAAGAGTATTATTGAATTCTCACCATGTGGAGGGCAGTGCTGGAAAAGATTTAGTTGCTCGGGCTCTTTTGTAAGAGAAAGGCAGGGAAGAGATGTGAATCTTTAAACAAGTTGTCCCGTGACATTGTGTGGTTTTCAGGATCGGACCTCGTCTCTTAAGTTTGTGTGTTTGTAAATATTTCTGCAAGGATTTAATGGATGTTTCTGTCCGATTGGCCCTGGAGTAGACATAAATGGATTGCAGTAAAGTGTAGACCTGTGCATTCCTGCCTTCATGAGTTGTAATAATTTCTTCCCTCTGACACACTATTCTTCATGTTAAGGCCAGCGCTGCACAATTATGCCAAAAAAATGTAATAGCATTTTCCTTAATGCTGTGGTCATGGTTGTTAATCATTGGTGTTGGTCTCAGTGAATTTTATGTGGAAATTGAAAGGGACAGCGTGGTTACATGGATCACAGGAAGTTCAAATATTTGCCTCATGTTGTATTGTTTCACAACACTGGATCAAAGCAGATTTAATGTGGCTTTTTTTTTTTTTTTTTTTACACAGATCATCACAAAACAAAAAAGATTTTAATGTCAAAGTGTAAACAGATCTCTACAATTTGATCTAAATGAATTACAAATATGCAATTTATGTCTATGTAAGAATTCCCCTCTTTAAATAGGACACACTTGAGTCACCACGTAATTAGTTAAATGAAGATCACCTCTGTTGGAATTGCACGCAACTTGTGCCTGAGATTTAAATCAGCCAACATCTCGTCAGTTTACAGTAGACTTAGCCTCCCTGTACATCATCATGCTCTGGTTTCCTCTCGTACTCCAGAAACATGCAGGTGAGGTGCATGTAAAATTACAAATTGTTCATAGGTGTGAATATGTGTCTGGGTGTTTGCGATAGTCACTAGAGAGATAGGCAGCATGTCCGGGATGTTTCCCTGCCTTCTGCCCCCCCCCCCGCCCCCCCCCCCCCCAAGTGACCCTGAATAGGAATAAGGAGATATAGAAAATGGATGGATGGATGTTCAGCGTTCCTGTTATAGCTGGACAAGGATGGGTTGCTGCAGCAACCTTGGCCTTCGTACACTCATCACACTGGATTCTTCTGATGGCTCTTCAGGTGATTGAATTGATTGGTAGAATTGCTTTAAAGGACAACAACAGCTCCACAGCTTGTTTGATGTCACTTAGACTCAAAATAAAGTATTTACTTGTTAGCAACTCGCTCATTTTGTCTGAAATAATTCTCTGTTTACCTTTTTATCAGCAGAAACACCAACATTAGTGGTACTACATCCATGCATGATTGAGCCACAGGGAATGGCACATGTAAATATGACAAATGGGACGAATGATATGGGCCCCAACGCCTGTGATTGCATGCAGCGCTCCATGTGAATAATGGGGGAATGTCTGATTTAATTGTATTGGGTTGAGGGTGACACTTGCTCAGGTGGCGGAGAGGGAAATTGCGAGGTTGGTGGTTTGATTCCATCTAAAAACACATCAAAGTGTCCTAAAATTGAACTCCAAACTGAGCAGGTCAGGGCCTTGTTTGGTAGTTTTGCAACTACTGATGCATGAATGTTTTTGTGTGAGTGATGTATTAGTGTGAGTTATAAATGTATGTTCTCTGTGTTCTAAGCACAGCAAAGTCAGTTAAAATGTTGACTGTTTTGAACTCACAGGGTGGAAATAGTTAAAACAGTATGAATATACCTGGTTTCCTATATTGACAATGCACTGAAAATAGACCTTATTAATTAGACATTATAGGCATTATTCCCTCACATAATAACAATTATCAGAATGACACAAAATACTAATCTTGTAAATACAAATAAATTGAAACATTTTCTCCCCCTGTGATCAGTTTTCTCATCTACAAGACCACCTTAAAGGCATAGGGTTACATTTTGGGCAATATGTGTGTTCACTTTTTTTTGGAGTTAAATGAGAACAATGATACCACACTCGCTCCACGCGATGCAGGAGTGGTCTACAAAGTGACCAAAGAGGAGGAATCGAAAGTTAAAAAATGTTAACTTTGTGTAAACAAGAGTGTAATTCGCCTGACGGTAAAGCAGTGTTTTGCCAGAAAGCGTAAAATGAAAAAACAATGCAGTGAGGGGCCAGTAAGTTTAGTGTTTAGCTGCTGTGGGTACATGTTGCTCTCTGGTCTCAGAGGTTACAAAGGTTACAAAACAAAGTGCTGCATGGCACAATTTCATGCAAGCCACCAGCTAGCTTGTGAGCATTGACATGCCCACAGCGAGAGTTGCGTGATTTATTTGCCCCCTATGGGGTCTTAACCGTAATTACCAAAACGTCCAACTTATTGCTATACGGTTCCCTGGATTTGCTAACATGTGAAACTACCTTAGCCTGTGCATTTTGTTTGGTAAAGGTTTACAAACTGTTGAATGCTACAGTTGTGTAATGTGTTGGGAATGAATGTCACATTATACAATTCAGCATGATTAATTTCCCAGCTCTGTTTAAGGCAGTGTTGGATGTTGTTATGGCTAACAGTCATTGGTGTGGTTAAAAACACGGACACCCTGTGCAGTTCTGTAGCCTGTCTGCTGGACTGCATCAACAAGCTGCAAACACAGTGGTTAGCTTCTTGAAGCTTTACATGATCAAGAAAAATATCAGACTTTGCTGTTACTTTTTTCATCTTTATCAGCTTCTGTGGGGTGTATGTGGGGGTGCAAGTCTACTCTAGGGTTTGTGTATATGTGTGTGTGTGTGTATGTGTGCATGTAGGTAAATGGAGTATATGTGTGTTTCTGTGTGTTACTGTCATGGGTTTGGCTGCTTCTATAACAAGCTCACCCACTGATGTCAATTAGAAATGTAACTGTACAAGCTTGTCTTTTGCTATCGTGTATAACCAACTGTCATTTCAAAGAAGTCAATACTTCTCTCAAAGTTTTTATTTTTTCTTTATTTTTTTATTTCTTCTCTCATCAATCTGGCCTCCCCCTAGTAGTAAAGTTGTAACAGCTTCTTCTCTTGTTTCACACCAGTGAGGCTCCACAGACACACACAGGAAGGCGAGGGCTGGGATGGAATTGAAGTAATAAAAACCCCTTTGTTTTAGTTTGTATTGGACCATTCATCATCACTTTATTTAATACGAGGCTGTAATTGTGCCATCCCCAACCATCGCTAATGGCTGTGTTCGTCTGTGTTTGCTTTGTTGATGGAAATGAATGAAATTAGGATAAACAACCGCAGAGTCGCGTGTAATCAAGCCCTGATTAATGTACCAGCGTTTCAGCGCCGTTTCTCATTCCACAACACCTGATATCTTTCCCATAAACAAATTGTGTTTGTCTAAATGAAGAAATTAAATGACGCATTTGATGAGTTTATGATTGACCCGGTCCGGCTCGTGGCTCATTACTCTCTGTCTGTTGAGGCCAAGAGGTATGTGACTAATGCTCTGTCACTTCCCACACGAGAATTTATCACCACCACTGATTAATGGCAGCCAAACAGCATTTTAATAATTTTATGATTGTGGTTTCTGGCAGTCACAGAGAGAGATCGAGAGAGAAGGAGAGAGAGAGAGAGAGAGAGCGAGAGAGAGAGAGAGAGAGAGGAAGATTGAAGGTAGAAGGGGGGAGGGGGTTGTTTAGAGGGAGAGGGTCCAAAGAGAGGGAGAGAAAGCGACAGAAAGTGTTCATCCCAGATTAAATGTTTCATGCCATTGCAGGCTGAGCAGACGGAGGCATGATTATGCGCCGTATGAACATCCCCATGAATCTTCCTCTCACACTTGAAAAGTATTTCATACACATGTTTAATGAATTTCTCCCCCCTCATTATTACATTTACTTTTTCCACTGGAAAGCAACAAATTGGCAACAAATCTGTGTAAAATACCTCAACAGTGAGTGATTGCTTCCCTCCGGAGGTGAAATATGGAGATGGATCTGGGAATGGTATGGATATACAGGTTAGGAGAAGGTAGGGGTTAAAACATTGGTGTGGCAGATGGAGATCATGATAAAGCCAGGTTACGGCACAGACTGATATTTTACGACAGTAACAAAGACTACAACTGTATTAGTTTTAGTTTAGATATTGATGTTACATGAATAATTTTAATATAAAATCAATCATGAACTGCTCTTTTAAAACATATGTGAATATATAAAGTGTGTATATATATATATATATATATATATATATATATATGTTTTTTGACAGTATGTTTCTGTGACTAGTCACTTTGCCAGAGGACTACAAAGAGTCAGCAAAGAAACTTAAAATCAATGAGCCTGTCTGCGCTCCATGGTTGCTGTCTGCACTAACATTTATTAATAATATGGGTGCAGACGTGAAGTGGCTATGCTCTGCTGGTGATCTGGAGATGCCTGTTTGACTGGTTCTTAAATGAGGATAGAAAGGATAGGCTGCTTACGCCAGGAAACTGACAAGATTGACATATGCAGCATATGTTATTTATGTGGAGGCACTTTTTATTACAGAATATTTGGTCTTGTGCTTGATTACAACCATGAGTCCATCACAATCAGCCCTCAGTGTGTGATATGTCCTAAAAGTGAATAATCTTTATTTCTATAGTGCCTTTTAAAACCAGGTCTTACAATGTGCTTCACAGGAAGTAGTCAAATGTAGTGAAATAAAACAAAACGTAAAACAGTTGGAGTAATAAGCTAAGTAAGTTGTCTGTGTTCAGATACGCAGAGACTTCAGTCAAATTAAGTGTTTGATTGAAACTCTGTATGCACTGGTTGTCAGCAAGAAAAATGGCAAATGTTTTACCCATGTCGTAACAGATGTGTAAACATAGACATTTGCACTCCATCTTTAGCCTATTCTTGCTTTGTGTTTAATCTCTGAAGCACTTGATGTTATTCACCTTATATTAATAGTTACACATGAAAATGTGTGAAAAAAATATCAAAAATATACAAAAGCCTTATAGCTCAGGACAGACAACTTGTTTATAAAAAATAAATTAAGTTTTTTTTTCAAAACATTAAAACCAAAAATGCACCAAAAACAAAAACCTTATGACTTATTTTTAACTGACTTTAAATCTGGAATGAATTGGGCTTCATCATATTTTAACACCCTGATTGTTTAAGTGTTTGTTACATATTATGACCTCCTTCTGTAAGATTGATGTTTTAGCATGTGTGCATGCATGTGCTTACATTTGTGTTTATTCTCATGGGGCTGAAGAGTTAAACTCTACATGCCAAGGCACATACTGTACTGACTCCAATGGTTTTGAACAGCATGTGTTTCATTCCTGCCACACCAGCAACCTTTCAAAGTGAATGTTAGTTTGAATTAGATTAGTGTGGGTCATTTTTCCTCCTAACTCAGAGACACAGGAATAAACGCAGCACGGCTGATAAACATTTAGACACCTGTCGTCTCCAATCTCACGTTGCAGGGTTAAGGAACAGATGGAAGTCATGAGTTGTTTCAAACTTCTAATGGAGTCCTAATTTTGTACAGATTGCACTGTTACCCTGCCCCAACTAACATACACGCGCAGCTTATTATTTCTCTGCTCTCTCTCTCTCTCTCTCCTGTTACATGCTTCTGTCTACACCATTTCCTACTCTCAGTCTCCTGCACAAAGAAATATGTCCAGGAGATCCTGTAAAAAACATGTTATATGAGGAAAAAGAGGTCAACAAATAGCATATAGCTAGAAAAGTAATGCTGGCTATTGCTATACAGCATCTTCACAGCCAAAAAGTGGAGGTTGGACAAAAACTATATTGTTATTTATTTATTTATAACCCATCTCACACTAGTGCTTTGGGACTGAATAACTTCCATGTTCACACAGACTACCAATCTGTTTCAGGAGGTAATTTTCAACCATGATTAACCCAAACATGTGTGCACTTGCACTGTTCGGTTTGACTCTACCATCGCTGCCATTGCAGCAGGCAACACATAAATCAGCCGGTAAAATTATCTCTACTGGCTGTGATTCTATTTTCTACCCAACACATACTGATTCTCTTTGCTCATGTCCTCTGTCTTCTAATGTCGGCATCTCCACTTCCCTTTTTCCCCTCACTGTTCCTTCATGTCCTTTTCATTCAATCTTGGCATTGCATTTACTATACACACTCAGACATAACAACTCAAACTGCTCACAGGGGGCTGATGACAGAGACATCCACCCACACTCCTTCAGAAGGGCGGCTCTGACACACTATTTACAGTAGGCCACACGCATGCATGCACACACACATTTACACCCATCTAAATTGTTCATTTGTCCAAGATGCCGCACCCAACACTTATCTCCTTTCTTCCTCTCTTTCTTCATCCCTCAGCCCAAAGCCAGTGGTTCCAATAGAGGAGTGAAGAGAAATAAACAGTTAATTAATCCTCCATTGGCTCAGTCTTGCATATTTCTGCCTAATTAGTAAACCAGGCAATAAGGGGCCCCTTGGTACCCGTCTCCTCCCAGCCAGGGCCCCGTCTCCCAGAGCAGAACTTCAGCCGTGTGTTTAAGGAGAAATAAATATCAGAAAGTACATTGCTCCTCTTTCATCTCCTCGTGCTGAGAAGAGGGAATTGCTGTGGGAGAATTAATGTTCATTTAATTTCCCTTCTTTCTACTGCTCATATATTTGCATTCTTCAGGTATTTCTTGTCTTTGCATGTTTCCCTCACTCTCTCTCTCTCTCTCTCTCCCTCGCTCTCTCTCACTCACTCATATACACATACAGAACAGGGCCTTTTTCATAGCTACTACATCTGCAGGACACATGTTCAGTAAATGTACATTTGTGTGAGTGTCTGTTTGCCATGAATTAGTGCGTGTTAGCTTAAAAGAAAGATGTCCGGGCCTGTATCTGCTGATGGTGAAAGTATGTTTTTCTGATGTCTTGAACATTATCCCCTTGTTACCAAAGGCTAATCTGTCTTTCTCAGTTTGATTCATGTCTTTTTAGAGCCAATGGACAAAGTCAGAGACAATCCTGGCTGCAGACTCCAGCACAGAGATTGATGCGATCAGCTCTGTTCATACTCAGAATAAACCTATCTTGATCTGCGGCTTTGTGGATATGTATCCAGAGGCCAGATTCAAGCTCCACAACTGGCCTATGAGTTTTAGTGACGGTCGCATACCTGCAAAGTCACAAAAAAACAGGCATGCACATATTGAACTGCTTTTGGTAAAAACCCTACTAAGTAACATTTTCAAAAGGAAAGCAGAGGAGTTCAGCTTGAATCAAATGCAAACTGTCATGTTTCAGTTAATGTTTTGGTCTAAACAACCTTCATCCAATCAGTTATTTAATACAGCATTTTGTATTAAATTATCTTTATCAGGTCTTCAACAGTTTTTCACTTCTTATTCAAGTTGTGCTATCGTCCTAATTTGAAGAAATGAAAATTTTGAATTTTTTTTTTCTTGTCTACAATTCAGTAAACGCTTAGCGGTCATAGATATCATGTGAAAACTTTTTTACAGTAGAACTTAATATCACCAAGTTCCCAGAATAAGTGGGCGTTCAGACTGAAAACAGCCCTGCGATTAAAAACAAATAAAAAAAAACTGCAAGGGCCTGCTTGGTGGAAGAGTGTTGTTTCAGGTGCCAGTTTGAGTAATAGATTGATATGTATGAATGTGTATCAGATGCCAAAACACTGCACAGCGTTTTATATTGTGAGAAAAGTTATCTTTTGTTGTGGCAATTGAGAGTTACACAGGTAAAATATGGTGTTCATGTTAGAAAGTAATCTAAAAGAAATGTACACTTGTACTTGTTTAATTGGCCAGTGCGGCACCTTGTTGGATGACACTATGACAAAAGTTGAGCCAAGTTCAACGGCGTACACTCGTTCAAAGGGATGACAGGCGTTTTTATGCTTCTGCACCGGTGATAGCTGTGGCCCTAGGCACCAAGTTCACTTGGACTCAAGGATGAAGTGATTAGAATTTGGTGGTGTCGGGACGCCCCGTTTCTCATCTGATAGAGAGTGTACCACATAGGCTCAAGTCCTAACCACAGCGGCCATGGGTTTGAATGCGACCCTCGGCCCTTTGCTACGTGTCGTCCCCTCTCTCTCTCCCCCCAACCTTCCTGTCTCACTCTCACTGTCTCTAGTACAATAAAGGCAAAAATGCCCCCAAAAAAATAACTTTAAAGAATTTGGTGGTGAAAGGTCAAAGGTCACTGTGACCTCATAAAACACATTTTACATAACTCAAGAATTCATACACTAATTATTATTTAACATGAATGTCTATATAGGATAAAATAATGACGTGATGACATTTTATAGTCAAAAGATCAAGGATTAATTTCACTGTGACATCATAATGTTCTGCAAAAAAAACATCTGGCCATTATTCAACGCTGTAATTCAGGAACAGAAGGGGAGATTGTGACCATGTTTCCTGCAACTTGAGTGGTTGGAGGAGGCATATAGCCGTGAGGTGGTAATTCGAGTTTCACACAAGACTACTGTTGATACTCTGATGTCGCCTAATCGTGAAAAAAAGGTGTGACTGAAGTATCTTCATTACTTTGTAGTCCTGTTACTGATAACTGCAGTCAGACACAAATTTCACATCAGAATTTCATTATTTCTACACTTTCTACACATCTGAAACTACTGGAGTCTAATACAACAGGTGTTTCCATTATTTTGTCCACCTTGTCTACATCAGTGGGGACAGGAAGAATATCAGAAACACATCTCTCTATAATGCAAAACAGTTCTACAGTACCACAGCTACATCCTCCAAAATGATCATACAGTTGAATCAATACCTCAGACTGTTGCAGTGGACTGTGTTAGTTTTAGCTAGGTGTATCTAATAAACTGGAAACTGAGTGTATGTGTGATATACATAAATACTGACGCACTGACCTCTGACCTCTCCTCAGATCACATCGTAATTAACACGTTTTTCAGTATCTGATCAAATGGTTTGGCCATGAGCCTGCTGCTCAGTGTCATACTGATGCATCTGTACTGTAAGTTAAGCCGTTTGTTCTGAAAATGTTCCATATGTAGAAATGCCCACCAGGGGAGGATGTGCCTTGGAAACAGGACAGATGTGGGTTAACCCAGCTGACATTGCCTGTCATTGCTGTCGGTGCAAATGCACTTATAGAGAATACGCCTCATACCAGCACCAGTACTCTCAACCTCTGGTCCTCTTTAGCTTGTGTGTGTATGAGAGAGAGAGGAAGGATGTGTGTGATCTCTGTGCAATCTATATATCTGTGATTAGTTGAGCTGCACTAGTGAATTAGATGTGTAATCTCGTTCCTAATAGTGACAAACCTTTAAATCCCCATTTTGTGTTAAAACCAGACAGGGTTTTACTGAAGCAGGTATGACCTTTGACCATGAGTTGATAGAGTCTATGTACTTACAGAAGCTTATGGGAGTCTTGATTACTTCTGCCGGGACCAGTTCTCTAACAGTAGGAAACAGATGAGTCGTGTCACAGTAACAAGGGAATCCTCAACTTTGAAAAAATGTACAGTATGTGGGACAAGTGGGAGAGTTGAGGGGGAGTGTGTGTGTGTGTGTGTGTGTGTGTGTGTGTGTGTGTGTGTGTGTGTGTGTGTGTGTGTGTGAGGGGGGTGGGGGTCTCCAGATCAGGACTAATCGGTGGGATCAGCTGCAGTGAATAGGCTAGTCGTTATTCTGAATTGGCCAGGATATGTGGTTATATGGTAGAGAGCGAGGGTTTAAATCCTACAGCCGGCATTGTAGGGCCCTCTATACAAGCTGGCTTTACTCCGCGCACACACAAACACACACACACACACACACACACACACACACACACACACACAGCAGTATGAGATCAGGGATGAGCGTTAATGATAAATGTATAATCCCCACGCACACACACACACCATTAAACCCAGTGGATTACAGCTTGGGGAATTACGGCAGGGATTTCTGTTGTCTCTCTTTCTGTCTTGCTCTTTCCTCCTCTGCTTTCACTGCCCTCGCTTGTCAACAGCCCCACTTGGCCCGGACTGCCAATCCAGAGCTTTGATGAGGCAGTGTCAGCTATTTGTTTGGCCGTGCACAAATGGATCTCTGAATAGAAAGAGTGTATGAGAGAGAGAGAAAGAAAAGCTGAAGGAAAGGGAGAATGGCCATCTTGGCATGTGATAATATTGAGAAATAATCTGCCACCTTCCTCCTCCTCTCCTTCTTGTTTCTGTTGTCTCTCTCACAGGTCTCTCTCTCTCTCTCTCTTTCTCCCCATTCTTAACTCTGTCTCTCGCCCTTTATCTGTTAAACACAGACCGTGCCAGTGTCGGCTTGCAGCTGATTACCGGTGTAATCACTCACATTTTAGATGATCTGATAGGAGAAAAGGCCGACAAATCATCTTAACACCCCCCTGAATCCTGTGAACTCCTTCTCCTGAAGATGGTGGCCAACAACAACTACTTTATTTTTGTCCTCAATATTGTCTTTCTTTAGCAGTAGGCCAGAAAATTCCCTCAGAAAAGCCCAGTTAGAACAATGCCTGGGTAAGCCCATTCTGCCAATATCCACCGCTTATTTCAGTGTAATGTAAGCCCAGGATTTGCCAGTGTAAGTAGATTGGGGCACAATGTAAGTACAAGTGGAGTTGATGTAGCTAACTTTGTACTAAGTGGCAGCCTCCTGTGTCTTAGTGAGAGCTGCTCTCTGTCTCTGTCTGAGTTTGTGGAGCTTTCAGTAACAGACAAGTGGCTACAGCAACAATAATTACTGAGGGGCAACAAGCTTTTACTGCAACTCACTTTTAGTTTAACTTTGTGCGTGGTCATTGGGCATTGGCCAGGGTTTCTTTGCCGCCGATCAGAAACACAAAGCATGATTTCCCTTTCAAAATATAGTGCTGGTTATACTGCATCTCCTTGTAGTTTGCCGGATGTTCTATGCTCCAGGTGCCAGGCTCAGTGGTTTCTCAGAAGGTATTTGCCAGACTAATACCGGCGAACACTAAGATAACAAGATTTAGGATAACATATCTCATGACCTTACACTGTGGGAAAGATGGTTACAAGTTAAAACATGGTCTAAATTTAATGCAGTTTGCTCTTTGAGTATACATAAACGTGTTGCTGTTGGTGCCAAATACACCAACAATGATTATCTAGAAGGTGAGCTACCATTTTGACAAAGCTCAGCCATATCGGTTTTATGTAGTCAATAGTAGTCAAGTGAGACGTAAGCATTTTAAAGTCAGGTGTCAACTGACGAACTGAGAGTTGTCCAGATGATCGGATTTCATCTGTGTGATCGGATTTAACATGTTCATACTAGTGCTGACCGATTAATCTTATTTTCATTGTCATCGCGATATGAACATGTGCAATAAACACATCGCAAAAGAGGTAAAAAGCCAAAAGAACTAGGGAAAAAAAACTCTCTACCGCGTTTTGGTGTCGGGCTGCAGCCTCACACACACACACACACACACACACACACACACAGCAGACAGCACTGAAGTGGCGGTGGAGACCAGTAAAGAGTGAACTTTTTACCAGAGCTGACAACAACTACGGTCGTAGTTCTGAGAGTGTCATCACAACCTTTGCGAGTGAAAAAGCAATTAGCGTCCTTCATCACACCACCTGTTCATCAAGATTTAAACAGCTACATTTTCAACATCTCAATCCAGCGCAGTTTGTTTTACACGAGCGCAGCGTGCTAACGTTAACCTAATAGTGAAATGTTATAAACAAGCTGAAAGGAAAACTGTCTGTGTGTAGACTTATAGCTATAGTCTGAGACAGCAACCCCCGTCCCCCCTCTCAGCAACATTACCTGCTGCAGAGGTAGGAAGGAGGAGATGACCGATAGTGACCTTTGTCTGTGCTCTTAATTCAGCTTTGCTCAGCAAAACTTTGTATGCACACTTGAATATGTGTTTATTTATCACAAGTAACATAGTCATTGCCAAATTAAACGGTGTCATCTTACAATTTTCCTCATTTCGTGCAGGCCTACCACCATCTCAAGGCCATGAAGTACTTAACCTGTAACTGCTGTTAAGCTGCTCTGTACAGTAGTAATGATCAGAACAAGCTCAGTACATGGCAAATTTACTTAATTGTCTTAATCGAGTTAATATTGGAAAAATTGCAGGCCATGTAAACTAATCACTGCTCTGAAAAGCACCACAGTTTTTCTTTTGTATGTTTGTGTGTGTGTTACAGCTTGGGAGCTGTTAATTACACATGAAGGGCTCCCCTAGCAGCAGGCTGGGAGCCCTAAGGGGCCAGTAGTGGGGCTGGTGGGAAGGGGGAAACAGATTATGGCGGTCTCGGGGCACCAATAGATGGCCAGATGAACCAGCAGGGGCCCCTTTCTTTTATTCATTCCCCCAGTGGACCCCTCCACAGGTTGGGGACATGAGGCCTGCTCACATTACTCTAGGGCTGCGTTATAAAATGGTTATTTTTGTGTAGAACAAATTGTTAAAATAATTGTTATAATGGAGCAGGTGAAACAAAGTTAAGCATTTGTTAAGTGTTTGAATGGTTTGGCTTTGAAGAATGAAGCTCAAGTTAGCTGAAGGCAGCAACTGGGAACATCCACGGCCTTACAAGATTGTGTGTGTGCGTCATATAAGTCCTGTAACATGCTACTGTATCGTCGTAATGAGATGTGTGTGTCCAGGGGTGATAATCCTGTCTCCCGTCTGCAGAGCCCCAGTGAAACCCCACTAAGCCACTTCATTCACTTTGATCCATTTTTGGGGGGCAGTTTAATTTCCCATAATGCTGCTGATCAATGACTTCCTTTCAGCGCTGATGTAATTAGTGGTTTTAAACTAGTTTTGTGGTCCTATCTGACTGTGTTTTTTTTTTTTTGAGGAGGGGGAGGTGGAATTTATTATTGAGGAGCTTTAAAGAAAGATCAATATCAGCTCACACAGAGCGTTACATGAACATATGAACACAAACAGGGAAGTGTGTGCATGTGCGTGTGTGTGAGTGTGTGTGTGCCGTATTTTTAGGGAAACACAAATCTTATCCATTAAAATTTACTCTTTTCCTAACCTACAGTTTGTCCTGTTTACATAACTGAAAATGAACAGCCACAACAATTAAAATCTTCCCCTAAACAATTCCAGCTCTTATGCATAATTCATCAAATTAATATATAAATCTGGTATTATCCTGTTGAGAAAGTGTTGTTTTATTAATTAACTTGATTAAGGAGTAAGCTTGAGCAGAATGGCCTGATTGCAAATGGTCAAATTATTAGTACAAGCCATTGTTGGTGTCCTGATGTTCAAGTGCTATTAGCTCCTCAGTACAGATGAGTTGAACCTTAATTTTATGACCACTTTACAGACCTTTCAGCCAGTGAGAAGAATTTCAGGCAAGCCGTGTTGCATGAAGCATCACTGGATCTCATTTTGGCTGTTGAACACACTGTAGTAGCAGCGATGGTGGCGGGTGTCAGAGGTTGAGTTAATTAACTGGGTTTGTGGACGGTGATGCAACAGGGGAAAACACGGCTCAAATGTCTGATTAGAAATGTTAATGATCATTCTAAATGTAGCTGATTCTTTGCAGCTTTACATGAAGTATATTTGAAATGATTATATTTCCTTTTTGCTGCTGTTTGCCAAAAGAAACAAGGTTAATGTTGGCTGGGCTCACTGTCAGACACATGACTAAACAGTTTCCTGGTTCGCTTTAAAGCCATTTTGTTTGTTCTTAAAAGTCTTGTCCAGTGTGAATTATAGAGCTGTCTACAACATGAGACAATTCCCAGAGCTTTACACCTGTCATTTGGTGGGCAGGGTCGACTTCCTCTCCACTCTGCAACAAAGACAGAGACCACTGGCTAAATGCAGGCCTGTGTGTGTGTCTGCAGTATTTAGGAACGTGCGGGTTCAGATGGTGTTAGTAAACTTCATGACATAATTTCATTAAGGCATTTAACTAGAGCCACAATGACCTAGCATTAAGTTGATTGCTTTAATCTGTGCTGGCGTATTGTGCTGAGTAAATGTTAAACATAATCAAATGAGCTCTTGTCGGTTTGAAAACTGCACAGTGTGTAGCACTGTAAAACTGTTGTCTTCAGTGTTTTTTAATTAGATATTGTTTAAAAAACATTAGCAGCTGTCTGCAATTTGTTAAAAGGAGATTAATCCACTGGCATTACATTTTTAGATGTTGTTTGAAAGATTATATTTTAAAATGTGATGCAATACAATGTTAAGATCAACTAAGACGTTAACCCAGAAATGATCCGGCCAAAATGTATCTTTATTTTCTTCATCGATAAATCTTCTGTGCACATTCTCAGTTCATCAGTGAATTGTTTGGTCTACAACCAACATCCTAAACCCCCGAGATATCAAGGTTAGTTCAACGTGCGACAATGGAAAACAGCAAATCCGCATATTGTAGGCGCAATCTAAATAATTGCTGATTAGATTTGTGTCGATTGACTTATTGATCAATCCACTAGAAGCTAAATCCTAAAAGTGTCAATTTTATCTATTTTCGGGTGAGTGGTCATTCCAGTTCTGCATGCAGTAGTTGTTGCACAAACCTCATGAGAGATGTAGATTCATTTAAGACTTTAGAGGGATATTTTTCTGAATCACACCATGCCTTTAGATTAGACATTTCTATTCCCTCTTGACATTTCCCTGACAGTGACCTTGTGGTCATTACTGACCAGTAGCCCTGTCTCTCATTTACCTGGCTTTCCTTTGAACTAAGCCCATACTGCAGGGCTTACACACTTATGTGGAAGGCCAGAGCCTGAAATTACCACTGGACCCTCTGCCAACGCCTGACTAGGTAGTCATTACCAAAAAAAAAAAAAAAGCCTTCGAGTTTTTCACCCTTTTGAAGTGTGTCAGTACTTAGAAAGATAACAATGCATATGCCCTTTAACCTTGTCGGGCTCTTCGTGTGTGTGTGTGTGTGTGTGTGTGTGTGTGTGTGTGTGTGTGTGTGTGTGTGTGTGTGTGTGTGTGGACTTCCCTGTTTCCATTGGGCTGACCAGTCTTTAAAGTTGCTCACTGGTCTGGTTACAGCCAGGGGATGAGGCATGGCATTGAGTAGTTTCAAATAGAACTAAACTAAGCCTATATGCAAACAAAACCCAGGGAATTAGGGGAACTAAGCTGGCCTGTTCACAGTAACTCCTCGGCCAATGTTGAACCACAGAAGAGGAGAGAGTGAAGGAGAGTAGGGAGGGAGGGACGGAGCGAGGCTCTCTGAATTCTCATGAAGGGCCTGTTCTTTTAATTGTGTCGAACAAAACAACAGGGGCTGAGTAATGGGGTTTTAAAGCGAAGCACATTTGGATAGATTGTGTAACGCCCTGTGTGGGTGTGAGGCGGGGAGCAGAGAGGAGAGAGAGGGAGAGAGACACCGAGGGCGAGTGGGCGGTATTGTGTGGCAAGAACAAAAGGCGAAAGTTGGCAAACGGAGGCACCCATCGAAAAGCCTGGAACCAAACTGGCCGGCTAATTACTGACATGCATTGTCAAGGAGGAGGAAACACAACAAAACCGGGATAAAGATTAATTTTATACCTCATCCTCCTCGCTGTAAACACAGAAACAAATCCTGTAAATTGAAAAAGAAAAAAAAAAACGAGGCAGGCAGATAGAGGTAGAAGGGATCAGAGGGATAAAGCTATGGGAGAGTAACATAACAAAGCAGTTCTAGTAAGGCTTCCTTTATTCTGTCAATCCCTACGCTCAAACATATGCTATAGACTTGTCTTTACCTTTCTTAGGGAGATTCTGAGAAGAGACAGCGAGAAGGAAGGAGTTTGGAGAGAGGACTGTTTATGAAACAAACAGAGAAGATAAACAGGCCTGGAGTGCATGTAAAGTTACTGCCAGTGTTCATATTTTTAGGTCAGTTATAAAAGAAATATAGTGCCAAAGGTTGCAAAGATGGCCAGAATAATATAGAGGCTGCGGTTAGGAAGCACAGAGGGCAAGATCTTGAGTGGGTTGTAATGCAGCGAAGAATTTACAAAGAGAGATAAAGAGAGGAGGAGAGAGAAAAGGTGGGAATGAGTGCTAGGATTATTAATATTGGTGTTTTTTGGAGAGAGCGCTAACATCTCCTGACATGTTTGCTCTGCATCTAGCTCTTTCAGACTTTGGTCTGCCATTTTCTCATTCTTTGCCTCTTTTTTTTTATTTCTCTGTTCTATTTTGACAAGTGTTTCGAAAAATCGCTTGTCATCCTCAAACTATGCTGGGCTGGTTTTCTTTTACCCCCCTTTTTTTCTTTTTTTTTTTATTACCATGGAGGTTTCACAAGCGTACGCCGGCGATTTGAGATGAAAGGGATGGAATCATCCCGATTCCTGCCCCGCCACTGAGCCGCTCAAACTCCCTGACAAAGCTGTCAGACTCCATTTTGGCTCCAACTGCCAGAGTAAACTTGCTCTGCCATTTACAATCAACAACAGGAAGCGCAAAGTCCCGCTCCAGCCCATGTCAGAACCCTCCAACTGCTCCCCTTTTCAGAAGCATTAAAGTGTATTTTCTCCCATTCTTTCTCTCTTTACAGTTTGTCTGTCTGCTTATATTTCTTTCTCTTTTTTCTTCTTTTGTTCTTTCAGTCTCAGTTGTGTATCTTGCTATAATTTCTCTGGTGAAAACACTGCCAAGTGTAGTTAGAGGTGTTTATAGCCGACATAAGACATATGCATTGACAAACTCACAAGTAGTCATAGTGTACAAACAGTTCTGATCTCGGTATTGTTTGTTTTACCATATTTTCATGGTCTTTGCTTATGTTTGACAGATCATCCACTGCTTGTTTCTTTTACATCCTGTCAGCCTGCAGACATAAAATACATTATGATGATGGTGAAGATGCTTGTTTGATAATCCAGTGATTTCTGAAAGTCTGCTGCTGTATGGGAAAATTATTATGAAATTTGAATTACTATGAAGTCATTGCAAGTTATTTCTACTTATTTGCAAACAGAGAATTCTCTAGTCTCCTAGTTTTCCGCTTCATACCATCAAGAGACCATGTTCAACTTCTACAGTCAGGGGAATGTAGAAGTTTACCTTAGAGGGCCAGTCTCCCAAAAGCGATTTTAACATGTTTTGTCAACACATTGACATTTTGGCTGTAGTTATGTCTATAGGCTTTTGTCAGTAAACATTTATCGTAATGATATTGTATCTTCCAGTGCAGTGGTATGTATTCACTCATTAAGAGGCACAGTTTTAAACATAATCTATCATCATTATGCAAAAAGTAGGAAATGAAAGGCCTGTTTATTAACACTTATCCTCAAAATTGAAATACTCATTCAAATAAGGCGGGACACTTCCATGAATCAAAGTAATTAGACTGCAGTCACTGACATGAGTGTTGTCTCAACCTGAGCACCAAGTCGTGTATATATGTATACACATAGTACAGTGTATATTCTTATTTTATTTTTATTTCATTTTTCTGAGGCATGTTACAGTCACACAACCAGGAGCTTAATGTCTATGAGGACACTGGCTGGATGAGGGACAGCACACAGACATGAGAGAGAGAGGGAGAGAGGGAGAATGCTTGGCTTCTCTCCAGCAGAGGTGCTCCTGGTGTGAGAGAGGAAGAGTTTCCATTCTCTGGCTGAGCTTTCATGTAGAGACACCCATGAGGGAATGAAAGAAAGAGATGCACAGAGGTGAGAGGGTGGAATGAGATATTTACTGGGAATTTTGGCTGTGCTACAGATGTACCACCAGTCTTTGAAATAGAGCTGCAGTGTTTATTCAATTAATCAATTCTCATTGACAGAAAAGCAGCGATTTTGAAAGATAAAATTATAATTTTAATCATTTTTTAAAACTAAATAGCCAAACACTTGCTGTTTCCATCTATTCACATGTGAGGACTTGAAGCTTTTCTCAGTCTAACATGATAGTAAACAAAGTATCTTTGGGTTTTACACTGCTGGTTGGACAAAGGTCAATTCAAGTCAAATCAGTCTAATTGATAACATCATTGAACGACGATACAATACGGCGAGCAACAGAAGTTATCTCAAAGCTCTTTTCATATAGAGAAGGTCTAGACCGTACTAGACTGTACTTGTAATGTTAGACCTAACTCTCACCCATGAGCGAGCACTAGGCGGGAAAACTCCCTTTTAACAGATAGAAACCTTGAACAGAACCCGGCTCATGGCAGGGGGCCGTCTGCCTCGTCTATTTGAAGATGTCTCCTTGGGCTCTAAGAATCTATAAGAGGCATTTCTCACTATTTTCATTTTATAGATAAAACAATGAATCAATTAATCGATAAAATAATTGTCAAATGAATCGATAATTAATTAATGTACAGGCATCCCTTCTCACGTTAATCATAGGCCCTTATTCTAGTGACCATGTCTATGAAATGATTGAGGCAAGTATTACCAGTGGAGTTGAAGAATTCAGCCTTAAGTGACTGCAGAGTTGCAAGTCTACCACTGACACAGGCATATCACAGCTCTACAGGGACGTCTGAATTGAGTGTGTTTGTATCGGTGGCGGTTCATGTTTGTGCACCAAAATCATTTTAATAACTTGATTATTTCCCAGTTACCCACTAAAACAGACACCTCACCATTACAAAGGACAAATTCTGCACCTGCCCAGTTTATTCTGCCTCGCTCAGCCCAGCCCGGCCCATCAGCTCGGCCGGTCTCAGCGTGGCCCAGCTCGGCTTGGAATGAAACGACGCGTCCATAATCTCTGTGCCGGCATGTTAATTTTCAAGTCAAAGGGGCAGCTCCCTTTTCATCACGGCGGAGGCTGTGGAATATTCAGCGCGCTGCAGATGTTCATGAATAATGTCTGTGGCCAAACCCCTGGCTGAGGCTGGGGGAGGAGGGATAGAGGGATGAGGGAGAGGGGAAGGGAAGGGAAGGGGGTAGGGGGAGGTAGTGAGGCCAGATGAATTACACGTAGGGGGGATCTGACAGGCGGCGTGGAGCTTTGTGATCATTCCAAAGTTCTAATAATCTCTCTCACCTTCTCCATCTCCCCAGTAATGAAAGAGAATAGGTGATTGCACCCCGGGCTATGTTCCCCGCGTAATGACTCCTCCAAAGGCACAGAGCCGCCAAGGAAAAATGAACTTTGAATGAACGGTGAATTGGCTCTGACAGAGTGATAGACCGTGACACAGATTCTGTAGCAAAACAGACGTAGTGCTAATTGATTATCAATATTTTAAGCAAAGTGATGAAAATAAGTATTAAGAGATGAGAAAGAGGGAAGAGAGAAGGGAGTGCACAACACTACCTTCGAGGGGGGCTGTCATTTGTCTAACCTCCCTCGCTCTTTCTCTCCTCTCTGCTCCTAGTCCTCCTGCGGCCAGGCTGTCTCCCCCTTCTCCCCCATCTCCCCCTTTCCCTGGTGCCACTCAAAGCCTGCCCTCGCCCTCTCTCATGCATTCTTTCTTTCTGTTTTCCTTCATCATATCTTATGTGCTGACATTTTAGCGTTAATTGCCAAATATGTCCATGAACTTGCATTAATTTTGTAACGCTTTGCTTTATTTATTGCTTCTTGCCCACCTGGATTTGTGTTGTGAGCCTTGTTATCAGGCCAGTGTTAGTCACCTTGTCCCTCAGAGTGTGTAACTGAGGGTTTCAATTTCTTATTCATTTTTTATCTTTAAGAAAGAAAATAAATCAAACACTTTATTCAAATACATTGTTGGCATTGTTGAACATGAATACAGTCTTTTGGAGAAGTATTACATGCACACAAACACTCATACACTCGACTCACCATCCGTGAAGTCCACACCAAAGAGCAGACAGGAACTAGCCAAGACCACCAAGTTAGTGTGTCTGTTCTGCACTGTGTGTTTGTTCCTGTAATGTGGTCAGTTGTGCTGAGCCCCATTGACGCTGCCAGGGTCCCGGCTCTCCTGCCTTTCTTTTCTAAGTGGCCGCCCTTCTGAACCTCCTTGTGTCAGCACTGCGATTAGCGGCTCCAGTTTACCTTTCATGATAGACTTAGTCCCATCTCCCCCACTACCGCAACCACCACCGCCACCACCACTGCACACACATGAGACACACACTCAGTGGTGCGCCATCACAATGGCATCCAACAGGCTTTCAGCAGGGGAACCAGAGCCTATTCTCCACCATTCAACAGCACGCTCAAGTGCATTCACACTGGAATAAATGAGCAGATACAAGCACACACATACACACACATACACACAGGGCAAGCATATTTTTGCTCTGAAATGCAATACACATACTACGGATTATAACCAGGATCACATAGAGTTGAGTTTTGAGTATTGTGGCTTGAAATTACTTAATTTCAGCAGCTTTCCTGGAATATATGCAATTTCTGGCAATAGATTAAATAAAAAAATAATTATTTATAGATCTCAACAATAACTATAAAATGTAATCAGTAATAATATAGCGCAGTAAATATATTTTTGTATGTAAGGACCAGTTTATGAGAGTTTCTATACCGGTCAGTAGCTAATTAGTAGTTTATTTAATAACTAGTCATAAAATGTATTATTGTGGGAATTAAGCCTGTATACTCTCTGTGCCACTAAGTTTTATTTTTCTTGAGCTTAACATGGCTTAAATTACTTTATTGTATGTGGAAAAGGGAGGTTCTTTTTCAAGTTTGAACATAATCTCTCCATTTTGACTATTTGTTGCGTAAGAATTCATCAAATTTGTAGTAAATGTTGCTTTTAATTTGATTCTTGCCATTTTAAGACCACAAATTCATGTCTGCACTGTGGTTTGTAGTAGATGGTAACCCAGGATAACTGGTGACTCGTCATTGTGCTTTGGGCCATTTCCTGTGCAAACTGTCTTTTTGTTTGTGACAGAGTGAATGAAATAATGTAAACATCATCTCTTCAGGTGTGTAACAAATGCCCTGATAATGTAGGACTAGGATTAATGTAGTGTTGGTGAAATCCTACACTGCACTCATGAATCAGTTCCTGCACAGGAGATGTATATGGTGGGTCCGCTGCAACACCTTGATGGAGGAGCATAAATCCGGCTTAACTGTGCACTCACACTGGCAGAAGCAAAGCAGGCGGTACTTATTTCATTTACGAATGAGCACTGTAAGACACGAGTCAACAGAGAATGAAGCATCAGACAGCGGAGCAACAGCTGGCAGAGATGTTCCTCTGTTGTAACACCTCTTCTGGCTTTAGTCTCTTATCAGGTCTACTCCTTTTGGTCAAAAATGTAAGAAATCTGCTCTCTCTTTATTATCTCTGTGTCCCCACCTCTTTATATGGCTGAAGGTCCATGTTGATTTTTTTTCACAAAACAATGCAACGCGAATATTTTCAACAAGAACATGGTAAATAACATTGTAGTCTAAATTAATTTACATTTTACAATTTATTGCTACAACAATTGGCTTTGGTTTGTGTACTTCCTCCAAAACTCCACACAGTGCCAACAAATGAGAGCAGACTCTCTGACTACAAGAGGCAACTACTTGTTGATTGGGTGACGCAACAAAGTTGCTGCCAGTATGGTCTCAGATTATTTTGTAACAGACAATAACATATGCAAACTTACTTTGTACCCCTTTCACATTCAAACTGCTTTTTGAGAAACATGGCAAAGCTGTAGTGTCTCAAGATAATAGGATGATATGATGATTATTTATATTTCATATACCTGTGACAGGTAGCCCGGCATGAATCGGCAAATGTGGGCTGAACCTAGTTTCAGCAATCCTACAAGGGATTTGTCTGTAAATGGGGGATCTGAACATGTTCAAAGGTTAAATGAGAAAAGGATGCAGAAAAGCAAGAGAGTGTATAAAGAGAATGAGGTTAGGAAAAGATGACAGAGGAGAGGTAAAGGACATAAAGCAGATAAAAGAATAAGATAGGGAGGCATACGAAAGAGACAGTGCCATGTGGAGACATGACAGGGTTGAAGTTGGGGGTGAGATGTCATTCAGAGGCCCCAGGATGCTTAATATTTCACCGAGTGATCCCTGCATTATGGATTTGGTCTGATTGCCCTCTCAAGACCTCTGTTATGCAGTTACTCACTCATCTCAGTGAAGTTCTCATGACAGAACTTTTGTATTTACCTAAAAGGCATTCCCACCCTCCCACCAAACCAATAAACTGACTGTAATTTTACATTTTAATGTATGTGTATGTAACTATAAGCCCTAAAAGGCAAGAACATTTACAATTAACATGATATTTCCGTAGTTAGGTGTCCAGGTTGAACTTTATATGACCTGGTTGCTACTTTATAGAGGCTTTGTTGTTCGATTTTTTCCCCTCAGGCTTGTGTGTTATGCATTGGTGTGTGTGGTGCTCTTATGCCTTTAAGCGAGTATGTGGACATCCGTGTGTTTATGAGTGCATGTGAGTGCATGCACCCCATGGCAGTGTGTGTTCCTCAGAGTAACCTCCTTCTCTGATCTCTCTGACCGCTGCGGGCCTCTGCTACTCCCCACGTTTTCAGCAATTCTCCTCTCTGGCCCAGGTTGTGGGGCCTACACCCCTCTGAGTGCGCTGGTGCAGCTGCAGAGTCGTGGGATACTCTATCGCCCTTGGGTCTAGAGGGCAGGTTGGGGTGCTGGGCCCAAGCCACCCACATGCATTGCGAAGGCCACACTGCTCAGCTGCTTATTTACTTGCTTGGCCCACATGAAGCTTGTTCTCAACCCCAGACCTCCTGTGCAAGGTTTGCCCAAAGGAAATAAGATCCACACCCCAGTGTGTTATCTCGAGCTAAGCATAGTGCGGTGCAGAGGGGTTTTGATCATGTGGCTGAGCTTCATTGTACTGATCATCCTTATTAACGACTTAACGAGCTTATTAGCTGTCCCCTCTTGGTCACGTAGTTGACTACTACTCATCAGGGCGTTCTTCTACCAAGAGATTTTTAGCCAGTTAGCTATTGTCTTTATGGGGATGAGCTTTTAGTTATGGCTCATCACTAGAAACTGGAGTCACTTTAAGAAGCACTACATCTAAAAGTTTAAGGCTGCATCCTACAATTATATTCATTCACAATTAACCTGGTGAATATGTGAATTTATCTCATAAAATTTTCACATTTAAGTAATGATTTAACACATTTTCTACCATTTTTGCTTGAAAAATGAAGCACACGATTAATCACTTATGAAAATTGTGGCCAATTAGATGATGGTTGATTAAGTAATCAATTAACCATTTTCTTCATCCCTTAAACAGAACTTTCTAAATGACAGCTTTCACCTTTAGGGATAACAGTGCTAGAGAAAAAGATTTGACATTTCATTGAAATCAACTCCTCTATTAATTGAAGAAAAGCTTTGACTTAGTTGACTTAATATCTTTCTTAATATCTAGTCCCGCGGTATAACTGAAAGATAGAAAAGGAGAGGATTAGTGTTAGGTAGAAGTGTCATTTTACTCTGCTGAAGTGGCCATGAAAACATCCACAAATTATAACACATTATGTGTATAAAATTTCTTGGCAAAGGCATTTTGCAAATTTGAATTGTATGAGTTTGTGTTTGTTGTGTTGTTAATGTTTGTAGTTATGCAGAGAAAATGAACTCTGGACTGAGTTACCTCCTGTTATTCTTATAGATAAACCTCATCTTAATTCCTCACCTCTTTGAGTTTGACAGATGCAATCGCAGCATGATCACCGAGAAGAAAAATATAAACATGGAGCCCAGGTGTCTAGAGTTAAGAGGCGGTTTTAAAAATTAATATAACAAATGTTGCATAAGCAAGGCTCCAGAGTTTTACATGATGGTTGTGACACTGTGGGTGTAAGTAGGGAAAGTCTCATATCTTCACACATTCAGCTGAATGATCCAAATCGTCCCTCTGACTTCATGTGTAACATAGTGTAGGGATCAGCATGTCAATCTAGGTTTTATCAAGCTCCTCTGCCACAACACAGTGTCAGCATGAAATACTCCCAACTTGCATCTGGCTCCTTCATTTAGGCAGCCATTCCTCTCTGAAGCATCCGTAACACCACGGGAGTATGAGCCCTAATTCATGCACTCCACAGCATCAGAATATAGCTGCGGAAAAAAAAAGCTCTTCAGACGATTGGCAATGAATAATGAATAATTGATTGATTTTGTAAGATATCTCTCTCTAATTGTTTGGTTTGTAAATATTTCATGGGTGTCGTTAAATCAGCCTGATGACACATGCAGAGGGCAGCCTCCGCTAAAGATCATTCAAGCTCAGCTCTCCTGTTTTCTGCCTAAAGGATTTCACTGAGTATGATTTTCACAGCATAGTGGAACGATCATATGGTTATGGCTGAGACGCTGATTCATACACACATACTTTTGTGAATTAATTGCGCTGTTGTGATTTTTTTTATTTTGTTTTGTTGTTGTAAGGAGACTTTCTTCAGGTCCCACACAAGTTGCACAATGCCATGCATAAACTGCTGCTATAATATAAGCTTGCCTTTGAACCATTTTATGCATTCTGGTGCTAAATATTTAAATTCCTTCATGTTTTATCTTTTCATCTATGCATATCCTGTCAGGATGCCAGCACATTTGTGATACGTCCTGTGTCAAGTTATACTGTACACCTACAAGGTTTAGATGAGCTGGTTTTGATCGAGGGTCCTGTACAAAAACACGGGCACCTGAATTTAAACACTCACACACGTACATAAAAGTAAGGCCAGACTGAAGCCTTCTACTTTTGTTGTCTGTGTGCTGTGCCACCTAGTGGTTGCTTCAGATGTTGCTTCTTGTGATCCATTTAACCTAAACACCTGATGTAGATTTCTGCATTGGGAAATACAGTAGAACAGAATTGGTTTCTTTTCACCTGAAGACTCAAAAAGAAGATGAAAGAAAGCATTTACTGTACTACTATGGCTAGTACTATAGCAGTCTTAAGATACCCTGGTCTGGTCAGGTGAGGAACAATTATCACTAATCAGTAATCATAGATAGGTCTCACTAATTCACATGGAACCTGTAAATGAAGTACCATTACCAATAACGTAAGCAAGTGTTACATTTATGGTTCCCATACTTACTGTAGACCACCCTTTGTCTAGTACATGTCATGTGATCACAGCTTTCTATGTGGAACCTAGGAAGATTAGTAAGCCTCTCCCACTTAACAGTGTATTGCTGTGTCTCTCTTTGTCAGTATGGTCTGTTCTGTTTACACACAGTAAAGCGGCAACAGTGTCCTTCACGTATCCCACAGTAGAAGCTTAGCCTCAGTAGCTCCTTAACGTAAACTGTACATTTTGTAACACAAACACTGTATTTCTCAAATTACTGATTTGCAATCCCAGACCATCCTTGAACTCTTTGACAGATGGAAAAAAAAAATGACAGTGCGGTGGAGCTGTTATAAGTGGACCAAAGTTGCACGATGTTTATGTCTTCTCTTTTTGTATACTCGTCCAGTAGAACTGAACATTATTGCAAGAATAATGAAATTGTAACATTTTTGACCAACGTGTAGATGATTTGACTTCTTCACTTATTCTGAAGTTACATGCAACAAAAGCACCAAATGACTAATTTAAATTATTTATCAGTTACTTAATATTAAAATTGGTCATGAAGACGTCTTTATGTTGTTGGGCCTGATAAACCTCACTACACTGTATTCCTTTATATAATGGACTGTGGCACTTACTTATACATTTTGATATTGTTGTTGCTACAACAATGTGTTGTTCTGCATGACTATCCAGTTGTCAGTCTGTCTGGATAGCAGTTTCCTGCCTGTCTTCCCACCTGTCTGTCCGTCTGTCTTGTGTCCTTGCCTGTCAGCCCTGTTGTACATCGGTTAGTGTGCCTACCTGTCTGTCCTCCAGCCCTGTTTTGTTCTTATGTTTCTTTGTCTTGTCTTTCTGCCTGTCAGGACCGTTTTTCCTCATTATGCCTACATGTCTGTTTGTCTGTCTGCCTGTCTTCCAGCCTGTCTGTCTGTTATTTATTTATTTATTTATTGTCTTATCTGTCTCTCTGGTATTCGGCGTTGGTTGGAGGCCCGGCTGCCGAGCTTCACTGTAAAGTGCTCGGCTGATTGGAAGGGACATTTTTCCAATGGCGCTGCGCTGCCTCTAATATTTTGTTTGTCGTTGGGTGTGAGGCTGATTTATCACGCCTCCTCTCCTGCTGACATTCAAATTCACTTTGATTGGCGGCTGGACGGAATGACACCCACCGCTACCAACACAACCGACATCACTGCAGCTCTCACACACATGCACAAACTCACACAGTCAAGTGCGATGCTCTGCATACTCGCAACAAGGTATAGAATGGATATGAATATGCCTATTACGCCAACACATACCCACTTACATTTGGAAATGAAGACATGCACTAGCATACATACCGTCACTCATAAACTCACACAAATGCACGCAGACTAAGTGTATAACTGTTCTGTCTCGCATGCTAGTTTGTAAGTGTTGTATTGAGTTTATTGAACAACGTGGGCAGACTGCTGCTCTTCTGTTGTTCTCTCACCTCATGAACTCTATAATATGATAGCCTTTTCCACTTCTAATACTTACTGTACCCAGCCTAAGGCCCAAGCTACCACACTCTTGAATTGAATAACATCTCTCTCCTTCTTTTTCTCACCCTCTGTCCCTCCCTTCTCCCCCCACCCCAATCCCTCCTTAATAACTCTATAACTCACCTCAGCCTTAGATTTAATTGCTTATCTGTGTGTAAACGTATTAACCCTCTGCTGTATCTGTTTTGCTGCCGTCCCGGGGGCCCGACAAGCCTCTCTGACTGCCGTGCCTTACATCCAATGAATAGTCCTTCTCTGAGCGGTAATAGGGAATCAGCATCGTAGCAGCAAGCATTGGCGGCGTGTAAGAGATAAATCAGATTGGGGGTCTTGCTTTGCCAGTTTATTGAATCTAAATTGCGTGCGCGCGTGGCCCCCGCCGGCCCTACACGGCCCATCCATCTCCCGGCTGATAATGGAGCGGGCCCGATTCCACCTGGTGGGAGCATTATTACATTTCCCCTCTAACGAGACCCAGCTAATCCTGCCAAGGGAGGAGGACAGGAGAGAGGAGAGAGGAGGACAGAAGAGAATAGGAGAGGAAAAGAGACGAGCGAAGGAGGATGTTTGGGGGAGGAGAAAAAGAAAGGAGAAAAAGAAGGGAGGAGAAAGCGATAGACGAGGAGATTCTGTGTTTAGGAAAAAAAAAATTGCATCCTGGCAGCCTGCCTCTCCCTCCCACTCTCTCTCTTTCTCTCTTTCTCACTTTCTTCCCTTCTGTTGCTGTGCATAAAACATCTTCGAGCGCCATCAGAGCTACATGGCCCCTGGGCCCCTGAGCTGCAATTACACTCATAATCACAATGCAATTTCACTGACGCTCTCCGCCCCTTCCCGCTGCCATCCCTCCTCTTTCCCTCCGCCCCTGCAGCGAAGACTGAACGAAGTCTAAATGAAGTGAAAGGACTCTCCTCTCCCCAACACCCGGCCGTTTATTACGTGCTTTAATAAAAGTCCATCACAGAATTATCCTACAATGAACTGGAGCCACTAAGTTGCCAAGAAATATACTTCCAATAAGCAGCCTCTACACACAGACATGCTTATATTTCTAGACTGGTACAGCTGTGAGACTTAATTCTTTCTTTTAATGTTAACAGGCTTTTCATGATAGTACAGCAAAGTGTATTGCTGCAATGTATTTTTTGTAGTTTATCTTTTTTTTTAAAGCAGAACTCCTTATTGATGCAATTAAATCGTATCCCTGGCTCAGCACACAGGCCTACTTTCATTGTTTTGAGGGGGCAGGAGCCCCGTGAGGCAGTGCACTGATGAGAGATGGATAAACAGTTTGATTTGCTGCTATCGCCCCCAGGCACAGTGTACTGGAGAGATGAGCAAGAGAAGGAAGAGAAAGCATAAAAACGGGGAGGGGTGGGAGAGGGCAAAACAGAAGGAGAGAAGAGAGAGCGAGAGGATAAGAGAACCTGTTGGGGGAGGGATGAAGGGATAGAGGTGGAGGATAAACATGCAAACAAAAAGAGGCGACAAATCATTCCTGTTGTTTGTGTGCACATGTTTGTGTGCACGCAGGCAAGGCTTTTTCTCTTATTTCTGCTTGTTTGTCTGTTTCCCTCGCTGTCAGTTCTTCTTTTTTCCTACATGGCCCCTATCTATCTGCCTATCTCCCTTTCCCCTTTTTTTTTTTCTTCCTCTTTCTCCCCTGTCTCCCTCCCGCTCCATAACACCACCAATACCGCTCTGTCTCCTACCTGCCTCTCGGTAGCCCCGAGCAAAGAGGGAACTGAAGAACACAGAGAGGAGTTCACTCACAAACACAAAAACACACAGGTACACACACACACACATGCACAAGTGTACTCACACAAATACACATCTGTGCATACAAATAAGAAAACTCATGAATATAGTTGCGAAGAAATGCAGGATGGTGCAGCCCATGATTCGGTTTTTGGCACACACACACAAACACACACAAATACACACACACGCAAAGTTACTAAATTATAGCTGTTTCAGCTAAGAGAAATAGATTGCTTGTTGTGTGTTTGGTTAGGCGTGCTCTCACACACACACACACACACACACACACACGCACGCACGCACGCACACACACACACACACACACCCTAGCTGAGGGAGGTAGAGGAGGGTTCAGTCATCCATGTAGAGTCATTGTTAGTAAAGATGCGGAACCTCCAGACTTAACCAGCCGTAACAGCAGTGTGACAGGTTCTTTGTCTACGCCAATTACTGAACAAAAACAGCAGCACAGTCACAGAGAGACTAGCACAACCCATGGCCTCCTGCATACAAGCGTACACACACACACACACACACACACACACAGACGTGTACGTGTTGTATTTTTATGTAACATACTTGCTTGCAGTGCAGTCTAACACACAATCAGACACAAACACAAAACACACAAGCGTACGCAGGCATCTCAAGTGGTGCAATAAACCACATTCGGACACCCACAGCTGTGCCCTAACACAAACATTCTGTAAGCGCTCACAAACACTTACACCCACTCTTATATTGTATTAACTTCCCCAAAACAGTGCCGAGCTTTCATTCTCTCACCCCCCCCTTCTCTCTTGTCTGCTCCATCTCTTCCTCTGTTTCTCTCTCTTCCTATTTTTTTTTTCTCAAAGTTTAAACTCATTAAGTGTAATGATATTGGAGACTCAATTTTACATAGCTCACTCATCAACCAAGTGAGATAGCAATAAAGGCGAATGGCTCCACCGAGGCCCTAACGCTGCAAAATAAATGATGCGCCGCAACGGAAATGTAATTAATTTAGAGGCAGTATTGATAGTCCTGCCATACACGGCATTATATTTTTTAATGTGGCTTAACATCTTGATTATTCAGGGGGAAAGGCGGAGGAAAAGGGAGCCGAAACAACACTGCTGATGATGAGGAGATGCTTAAAATGCCCTGACGGGTGTTTACTCCCGCTGCCTCACTTTCTCTTAAGCTTTTCATTATGCCGAGACGATAAACACCTCTCAGGAAGACACACTGACTTTTACAGGGGAATGAAGGAAAAGCCGAGCAGGGTACTGCCTGGCAGGGAAAGGAGAAGGCATGATTCATGTTTTGGTTTGTACCCTAAATGTTGATCCAATAATGTATCCTCTGGTAATTTTCTGCATTCTCTGTGATGAGAATCGATTTGTTTCAAAACTCAGTATCTTGCACAGAAATAACCTTCGTGCGTTGTGCGTACAAGTATGTAGTTTTTAAAATGGGGTCATAAAATACACAACGTTGTGATTTGGATTTCAGTATGAATATATAATCATATATCAAAAATAATAATTTGAATATAATTTATTGATTAATTCCTCAATATTTATATGTTATAATTATTTTCTATAATAAAACCATTGTGAAGGGTTCCTGATGTTCCGCTTTGCTCCTAACTTCTTCGTCGTCTGCTGTGTTTCTTTTCAGCTAAGACGGATGAGGTGCTGAGGGCCAAAGTAGCCAAGAGAGAGGAGGAGGCCCGGAAGAAATTAGAAGAAGGTGAGTTATGTGTGTGTCTGTCATAGATCCAACATGTGGACTTTAGCACCTTTGCCAAAGCAGTTTTAAACTGACAAGACAATCACAAAGTAAAACAAAGAGCAAAGCATGAACCATAAAATGTAACAGAAATTGCAACATTAAAGTTGTTGGCAAGAAAACAGTTGAAACTGTAGCTCTGTTTTATATTTTATTCTCCGTCAAATAACTGGCGATGTTATGATTGAGTGGGAACACAAAATACAAAAAAAAAAAAATTTTTACACTGTAAGACATCTGTTGCACAACTTATGTTTTTTTACATGGCTCTCTTAAATAAAGAGGAGCATGTCTGTCTGATGAAAACAAAAGGAAAACTTGTTATGTGTGTAACACAAATATGAGCCAACAATTGAAATGGAAAGTGCAAAAACACAAAATATGGATATTAGTTTTAGTTTCTTTCTTATATCAGGTAGTCCCTACAGCTTCTGCAACGTCAGTTGTTTTACACATTTTAACTCATCGAATATGTTTACATTAACAGATGAACAACTTTACGTATGCCCCCCTTTCTTGTAAACAACAATTCTACTTTCGCATTTCATCTACACTTCGCGAAACATGAACTCAGAGATGCTGATTACACTCAGTTTTTATTAAGTCAGCTGTAATATACATAAAGATGCATAGTAGATGTGTCAGGCAGAAATGTGCTTAGCATTGAAGGTAGTAAATTTATCTTGCAAACCTGAACACACACACACACACACACACACACACACACCCCACCCCCAACCACCATCACCACTGCCACCACCACCAACATAGGACACGCAGATACGCACACATACTGTACACACAATGATTATCTCGATACACATTCAAATAAAGTCAAGAGTAATTTGCAGTAGATATGCTTGCAGTAATAAATGTCGTTAGATAGAATAATGACCCTGGTCCCTGCTCTGACCAGAGCATGATATAAATGAGAATATCAAATGTGCTGTTATCAACTACACTGTGTGTATGTACATGCACACACAGACATGTGTAGTAGCATAATTTGTTCTAGTGTGGGAGTTTTTATATTGCTGGACACTCTCTCTCCTCTTTTTGTGTAATTTTTTTTGTGTTTGGATCGAGCAGGCATGTCAACGTGACCTTTAAAGTTAGCTGACCTTTTAGCCAAATGAAAGTCCAGCCATCAGAAACTAATTAGCCTTGCACTCTTGCTTTGGTCCTCCAGTTCTGGGAAGAATTTATTCCATCCTTCTCTCTATTGCACCCTGTTTTGTTTTTGTTTTTTTTTGTTTTTTTCCAGCCTCTCTGCCATTCTCATATTATTATTATTCATTTTTCTTGGTCTTAGCGCTCAGTCTCTTCCTCCTTTCCCTTTCTGTTTTCTCCTCCTACTTTCTGTCTTACATACTCTCTTTCTTCCCACCTCCATTTGTCCTCATCAACCATATCCACCTCTCTCCTAACCTCTTCTCTGTGTCTTCTCCTGCTTCTCTCCTCTCTGTGTGGAAGCCTTGCCAAAGTGGTGACTAAGTGCCTTGCTTGGGGCAACAGAGCAAGGCTCCCAGTCAAATAGCTTTCTTAAGCAAAGTTCACACTTTGGAATCAGTTGACTCTTTCTCCCCTTTGCTCAAAGCCTCACTCCAACTGTTCGTTCTGTGTGAAAGAAGGTGTTGTGCTTGATTGTGTAGTGGAGCAGTGGAGTACTGCGTGCTGTGCAGGCGCTGCCTTCAAGGACGATCATTTTATTCCTTTCCCTGCACAGAGATACATGAAGTGCGATCAGAGAAGCTCGACAAAGTGGCCCCGATGACTTACCCTTGCTTTGGTACTGAGAGAAGCCAGTGGCACTGTCGCAAATACATACAAGCAAACACATACACACAAGCAGAGTCAGCCAGCTCCATCCTCATCTGCCCTTTCTCCCAGCACAACTAAAATGGAGGAGGTGGGCCACTGCTGCTGCTAAACAGCAGATCAACAGGAGTCTTTTTATTCCCCGCAGGGCCTCTTAGAGGTCAACACAACTAGAAAGTTTACACTTGAACCGTTAAGTCAAGTGAAATGAGAAAACCTTTAAAGAGAATGGAGTGGAGAAGTGAAGAACACTACCACCTACACTCTTCGTTCATAAATAGATTCACATCCGAGACTGGCGATGTGTTTGAGTTAGTTTTGTCCTAATCGAAACCACTGAGATCTGATTCATGTGGATGCTATGATATGCAAGCTATTATTGTAGCAAACTATGGCTGCATACTGCGGAACCCTGCGAGAAGAGAGGGATTTTTATCAGCAGTGTTTACTGAGATAGAGAAAGAAGAGGATCAATAACTGGCCCCGTGGTCATCAGTTAACAAAGTAGTCTCCACTTAAAAGGAGTGTTTGGCTCTCTGGTTAAGGGCAGCCAGATGATGCTAGTGGTTGAAAAAGGAAATGTGATATGAAAGGGTGTGAGAATGAGAGGGGAGGATGATTCCTTTGTTAGTAGCATGCCTTGTTTAGGCTATTAAAGCTGAGAGATGTTGTTTGTGTGCCCAGGAGGCTTTTAGCTAACATAGTATATCCAGCTATAATGAGAAGAACTGACTGCCAGTGTAACACCGTCTATTTGTGTGGACTGTAGTGTCAGCTGGCACTTTACTGGAGGCAACATATAAGTCGTGGTGAGTGGTATTACTGTACGTAATAAACCAAATATATCAAATTACAGACATTATGAATTTCATACCAACCTAAACTTACCCATTCATTCCCTTTCTCGTGGACACTATTATACCTGCCTGTACATCAGAATACCTGCTTTGTGTTTTGGTACTGTCAAGTCTGTCTGTGATTTGCATATTCAAATTATTTGTTTTATCCAAACAAAATAACCCACAGATATTCAGTTTGCTGTCATATATGACAAGAAAAAACATGAAATCCTCAAAACTGATTTTCAGAATAGAATATATTTTCCATTGAGCCACCAATTAATTAATCGTCTAACCTTTCGGAAAATACAAATGTGTTGTTATAGTTTATTAAAGTAAACCTTATCATTTTTTTTAAATAAAGATTTAAGTTCATCCCTGCTATTATGTTTCTTACTTTTTCTTTTAGTTTCTTATTTACTTGTTTATTTCACTGTGCATATACAGTTTGTTTATGTGCAGGTGTTTTTTCGGCTGAACTGGGAATGACAAAGGTTAATAGCAAGACGTTACTAGAGAGAATTTAACATATGTTGAGAGAAGAGAAATGTCAGCTGTGTCATCTGCATTATACCCTACTCTCTAATATTGTATCAATTACTGTGATGTCAGGGATTGGGTGTGTGCGCGCTTAAGTGTGTAATCAAGTTTGTCATCAATCTAGGCCTCATTAGCCTTTCTGAAGACCTTGTGTTAATTCCAGCTTCTCTTTATATACATAAAGAGAAATGTAAGTAGTTGGCATGAAAATTGGTGTCAAATGCTTGATAACCCCAATTCATTCCTACACACTCACATGCTGCTTCAAAAGGCCCTAAACACACACTCTAAGCACTGTCGTCTAGTGAAGATTTTGAGTCCTGTGTGTCGTTCATGAGGCACTGACAGAAACTTCTTTTCATTTGTGCAGCCACACGCTGACATACAGAATTATGTAGATATGCATTGGACACTAGCCTATAGCCTGTGGATGGTATTTTAGCCCTTATGCTGCTCTGTCCCCATTACCTCAAAACCACCACCAGATTGGGAGATCATATATTTTAATGAGACGTATAATAGCTCTTTAACCCATATCATTAGGGGAATATATACCTACAGTTTGCTCTTTTGGCAGTTAAACGAAAGGACTGTTTCCCTAATTACGCAGTGTGTAGGACAGGTCACGGGTTGGGTGTGTACCTGTCTGTGTGTGTCTGTGTTCAGGAATTATATGACCATTAAATATTCAGCTGCAGGCCCCCTCCAGCTCACCCCCCACCCCCTCACTTCCTCGACCTAGCATCCATTAACGCCTCATCACCGTTTAACTAGCTCTGTTGTCAATCACCACAGGGCCTCGGCTGAAACATAAAATGGTTGGATTTGGTTTCTCACTTAACTTGTTCAAATTATAGAAAAAAGAGTGAGAACATACATCCTCACCAGCTGTAGGATGCCTCTGTCAAGGACAATCAGTATAAGTGAAATATCATTAATGGTGCGTGTGCCTGCACCATCATTTGTTTGAAATAATATTCCTCTTGTTAGGTATAATTACGTGCTCTGCTAAACAATTTGTCAGTCAGCTAAAATTTCCGCTCGGCATGCAAGCGTCTGCATGCAATACCTTTGTGGGTGTGTGCGTCCGTAATAAATGATGTGATCCCTTTTCTAATTGAAAATAATAACTAATCCATGGATAACAAGCTCTTGTATAATCCAAAACCATATCCCTTCAGTTCTGGCCTATCTCAGCTGTAATAAAAGACAGGAAATGAGAGGCAAGTGAGAGTGGTGGCTTGGACATTGACGCTTAATGTAATCTGCCTTGAAATCAAATTATTTGACCTGGAAAGCCTAACAATACAAAACTCCTGCCGGGCTGCTGTTAAATATTTAGCATGTGCCTGTCATGAATACAAATGGTGCGCAAATTAGAATCTACAGGCGCGTGACCCCCATATCACACCCCGGGAGCACAGGGGGGCTGGCTCTGCTTTAAATGTTTTAATTACCGGGGCCATGGTGTGGCGTGCCACGCTACCTCGGCGAGCAGCATCAGCACTGCTCAGGCTGCCACTTGAAGGACAAGCAGTGAAATTCATCCGCTGGTAAACACGAGTGATCTGGTGTCGATGATCTCATCACATTAACTAAAACATGAAGATTCAATAAGGAGAGTGTCTGAATTATACCAAGCTATAATTATAGTTCCCAGCATCCTCGCTCAGGGTAGACGTTATACTTTTTTTAAACTGTGTTCTTTCCACTGGCTACATGATCTACCTTAGGACTCGAGGGAGGCTCTGTATTGCTCTTGTGCACTCTGCACTGAAGGAATATCTGTCTCGGTGATTTTGATGTAAGAAAATCTGGTTTGTATTGATTCTGTATTGATTAGTGGAGTTAGCCTCATCTCCTGTCGTTACTTCAGATAAATGGCCTTATTTGTTGTGTTATTATGTTCAACACAATCATGCCAGGAACAGTCAGAGGAATATTGAACCGACACTTCATTGGCTTCATGGGTTCTATTTGTTCCAGGAATGAAAGGATGTTTTCTGCCTGTATAGCACTGCAGAGAAAGTGTAGAAGAGAGCACAATGGCAATCAATTACACCTTCACTTAAAAGGTCTGTTTCAAACAGAATCTTACAGAAGAACGTTCCACACTTTTTCCTGTTTTTTGTGCTGCCTAAATAATGATTGATTTAGACATGAATAGTGCCACAGATTTTGTCTAGCCATCTCTCTTTTTATTTGCTTCACTCTCCTCCCTATTCATTCAGGTTTGTGGTTGCCCCCACGTTGAAATGATTAGTTATGCAAGGCTTGTAAGCACTGAATCAGAGTTATGGTCCCTGGGGAAATAAATTTGGCAGAAAATCAGTGTGAGAAGATTTAATTATCACGAGGAGACCTTTTTTCCTTGCCTTGGCCCACTGAAGCCCAAACTCCTCTCTCTCTCTCTCTCTCTCTCTCTCTCTCTCTCCTTCTCTCTCTCTCTCTCTTTCTCTGTCTCTCCCTTTCTCTCTCTCTCTCTCTCTCTCTCTCTCTCTCGTGCTTCGCTCAGCTCCACACGCTGCAGCCAAAAAAACCCTGGCGTGCAGCATGGACGCCAGCCCTCGCCTTGCCTTCCTTCTCCTCCCAATTTGTTTCATTGCACAGTGATAAGCCAAGCAATTACTGCTTTATTGATTTTTCATCACTGCAAATTTAAAGTTGATTCCCCCCCCCCCCTACCTCTGGCTTCCCTGTTTCTCCCTCGGAGATGGCTCTGCAAGGTGATTAGGTGACCTCCTGTCCTAAGTGCTGCTGGTCCCGTGAATGTGTGGAGGCGAATGCTGAATTCTGCTAACCCCGTGTGACCCTTTGTTGTCCCGGGGTAATGGGATGCTGATGCTGCCTGGTGTGGCTGTCACTTCTGCAGCTATGGAGCCTATAGCTTAATAATTTCTATAAGGATATCTGTGCAATGACATGTTTGACTCGATAGCAGCTGAGCTATCTCTGCTATAGGCTAGATTACACAAAAATTGACCATGCAAGTCTCCAGCCTGTGTTCATTCAGGTCAAGTGGACAGATGATTGACAGCACCCTTTTACCCTCTGTGATTGGTAATCGTTTCTTGGGTCCCCCTTATCAATTAACCTCCTGCCAGTAGACCGATGTATGTTCAGCAACCTCTTGTTGAGGCACCAGGCTGATGTATTTTCCAGATTTCCTGTCTATTCCATTTAGGTTTTGGATAGAATGAGGCAGATTTGTTGAAAATTTGATACTGAATGTGAAAATCTTTCTTAATCAAATTCATGTTTAGAAGTGCCTATATGTGTTTTTATCAACTTTTTTTGCGAATAGTTTTTTTTTTTTAACAATTAATAGTTAAGATGTAATTTTACAGGTTTTAATTTTGAAAAAATATGAAAATTGAGCACAAAATATAGCTAAATAATCAGGATGACCATTGCAGCCATAGCAGTGTAGGTAGGTAGGGTAGTAGTTTGTCACTAACTGAAAACATTCCCAGTATGTGAAAGTGGCTTACACACACACACACGCATGCATGCACATGTCTGGATATGATCACACACAGCAGTAGTGTACTTGGTGTAGTCTAACAGGGTGGTCAGACTGCAGTGATTAGGCACACCGCAGACTGTTGCAGGTCAAAGTGCTGGCATCCTGGGTGGCTCTGGCCATGTGGTGGCCTCTGCAAAGTTTGTCATTAGACATCAGAGGTCCTTCAGAGTGTGTGTATGTGTGTGTGTTCAGGGGAAGTAATATGTGCTTAAGTATCTCTTTTTTAAAATGTGTGTGTGACAGTTGTGATGTTGGGAAAGTTGTGTGTGTGTTGGGGAGCTTTGGCAGCACTATATAGCATCGCGAAGGCATTGCACCTTTTGTACTACTGTGCAAAAAAAAAGTGTAGATCTGCACATGTGAAAAGAAGGTCATTACAGAGTATAGCAATACTTGGCTAAAATTTACAAAAGCAATTAATAATACATACTGATATAAGCATAACAATAATTTTAAATTCACATATTGCACTCTGTACTGTAAATGCATTCAACCTGTATGTGATCCAATCATTCAAGACTGTCATCGCACAGTTCTCTTATTGTAGTTGTTCACCAGATCTACAACTGTATGTCCTCATACATCACTGACACACATTCAGAATTGCTGGTTTCCCAAGTGGGTGCAGAATTTATGTTAGTCAACTGTTGTGTCATACTTGAGTGTAGAGCAGATTATTACCATGGTGCCCTCTTCCTTCTGCAGCTTGTTCAGTGACAAGCTCTGCCTGTGACATCAGGACAGGTCCAGTGTGGGGTGGGGTAACAGTCAGAGAGATTGTGGAGATGAAGAGTCACTGCACGGAGAGCAGTACACCTTTTTATACCTTTGTACACACATAATCAGGGTGAAGTGAGAGGAACGTACACACATACACACACACACACACACACACACACACACACACACACACACACACACACATCAGTACACCTGACAGAAATCAAACATATCAGGCCTGACTTGACATTATAGTCATGCAACTATTCATGCATTCCCTTCCTGTAATTTAGGCCATAAAGGAAAATAATTTACATTGAGGAGTTTTGGATTTACATGTAAATGATGATGTCACCTTTGTTTTGTTATTTTTGATGATTTCCTCCAATAAGGCAGAATGCAACAGAAAAAAGGAGTGTAATATATTGCACAGTGCCAAGCTTATTAGTTGACAACTGAGGTCAGAAAAGGAGGAGGTGGGGGGCATTTGCCTAATTAATTACTACTCAGATACACTCACACACATACACACACGGCCATGACCTTTACTAATATAGTTTGTAACAGACCACACAAACAGGAGTCTCCCTCCCTCTCTGTCCCCTTTCCTCCATCGCCCGCCCACACACGCACACACGCACGCACGCACACGCGCCCTGTCAGGAGCCAGCAGAGTGAAAGAGAGAATCAATTACAACCCAACTACGGGGGAAAGAGTTGGTTTCTTGATGGCTACATGTCAAGAAGACTGTAGGTCATGAGGTGCGTGTGCCTGTTTGTGTGTTGACATTCATGTATTGGTGTATGTGAAAATCGAGCCCGTTTCCTGGATTCAGATTACATCATTTTCATTTTAAAGACCTTGCTCCAATTAAGTAATTAGTTGCTTGGTGTTTCTCTAATTATAGAGTTGTTCATAAAAGACCTGCTGACCAGTCTGGGATCGAAAAATGGAGACCACTGCACTTTTTCCTGCGCACGCACTCAAACACACACATGCGCACAGTCTAGTTTTACTTCAAGTTAATTCAGTCAAATGCTTGTTATTTCTGGTAAAGGGCAGGGCAGGACTCTGTATTCTAATCACACTAAAACAGCACTGTGCTTAATAAAGAGCTCCTTGAGTCTCACAGACAGACAGGCTATTATTGTACTGCAGATTACTGAACAGTTAGGAGTCTAAAATATGAGAAATCGAGTTTAAGGTACATGGACCTTCATCTACGTGCTGATTTACATTTTACACTACAGTTTATGCTCACTTTCTAAAGTGACTTCTAGGGGTTTGTTGTTCTTGCAGCATGCTGACAATATCCTATGTATGCATCCTGAAATAGCAAGACTCACCAAAGCAGCAAAACTCTGAGATAATTTAATAAAATATATTGAAACAAAATTTCATACAAATTTTTAGAAATGCCACAAGTCCCTTTTAAAGCTTGTCGACAGAGAAAGTGGCTGTGATCTTGAAGATCTCACCACTCAGCCTGTGAAAGCTTGACTATTTAATGAGATTCTGTGATGCTGCCCAGGCACAGGACATCGGCAAACACTCAGACTGCTCTCTTTCTCTCCCTCACACTCACACTCACATACACACACACACACATATACATACAGAGAGAAACACACCCACCTGGTTTTAGTTAGCCCTCTATGTTTGCAGTTAGCACCATGTTGTCAGGTCAGCAGGAGCAGTCAAGTCCTAGCTAGAATTTCTGATAAATAGCTGATTTATATGCAGTAAATATACAGTAGATGCTTTTAAACTTTGTTTGCACTAGTTTCCTGAAAGGTAGACCCTTGTTTTTGGAAATGAATGCATTATTTATACGCATGATAGCAATAGGTACAGTGTCAACAAGGCAACAATAAACATGTCGTCCCATGATGAATGGTAAATTCTCCATCTGAGACAATTACAAGTGAATACAGTATTTTAGCTTTTTTCAGTTGTAACACAAACAATGTATTTAAATGCGAGAATGTAGCTTGCGTTGCATCATTTTCCCAAAAACTGTGTCTCATCAAAGTCTCATAAGTTATGTCTGAGGTTTGCATGACCCGCACATGAACAAACAAATAATGTATAAGTACTTTAGATCAGTCAGTACAGTTTTGATGGCAGAATCAAACAATTACATGCATCATCATTTCTTGTGCAGTCTGTGGCTTCAGATATTGTGTATGATGGATTGAAGGACAGACTGGGGCCAATCTGTTGTTCTTCCCCATGATTTCATTATGGGTAGAGACGGAAAGAGGCTAAACACATGCATTTAATTGTAGTAGCAGGATTTTGTTGTATAGACATGGAGAATATTCTGCAGAGTAGCTGAACCAGGGTCAGTTGAGAAGAGGAAGTTAAGAGGAGAGATGAGAAGAAAGGGGTTGGATGACAGAAGAGAGAGAGAAGTGGTGAGTAGGCAGGGACGAGTGGAGATGTGGAAGGAGATAGCCGAGCATAGCGCGTGGCTGCCATGTCATCCTGTCATTAGCAGGTTGTTTGGGTCTTTAATTCATCATTCAGACCTTTATTGACTAGAGAGTGGGAGATCACTATCACTAGGAGACACTAGAAGAGCGTGTGTGTGACACTCAGCCACCAGCTGCTCTTCATTTCCTGATTCCAAATAGATATCACATAAGATATCACATAAAAATATCACATGCCATATCTGCTAAGGTCAAATAATGCTCAAGGCTACAAAGCGTTTATTTGTGGTATTCTCCATAAGTTCCACAGAACTTATAGACCTGAGTGTTTAGGTGTGAGTGACAGGAGTCGACAGGACGGCAAACTCCACAGAGACCAGTTGACACTAAGATAACAAGGTGAGCACCGCAGGGGATCACTTGGCCTGTGTGTGTATTGTGGTGGAAGGTGCATTGTTGGAAGACATGGGTTATAGAGACATGTGGCTTTTCTGGAGGGAGGATGGGAGGTAATATAAGAGCAACTGTGCATATTATGTGTGTGCGTGTGTGTGTGCGTGTGTGCGTGTGTGTGTGTGTGTGTGTGTGTGTGTGTGTGTGTGTGTGTGTGTGTGGTCTCGTGGGAGTGCACATTAGACTGGCTTAGCCACCTGCTTTGTCACTGGACATTTCCCTGCACACACATGCACTTACAAACACATACATACAGATACACACACTCCTTGGGGACACATTCGGGACATCTGGCTCAGCCTGTCAGAATTTTCCTTCATTTTGTGTGACCTGTTGACCCGGGCCGCCACAGGCGTCAGGCACATCAGCGTCACACATTGTCATTGTTGCAACACTACTATTGGTGGTTGGCTTCCTTACAGACAACCTACTGATTCACACACAGGGGGAGAGGAAACACATGGTGGTTTAGCTTTTCTTGGCTTTCGGATAGTTTTGATAGTCCAGGTGTTTCTCATACTTCTGTGCTGCTGATCTGTTTTTGTCTGCTCTCATTATCCTCATCACCTCTCAGTCTCTCTCTCTATGTATCTCTTTTCTTTCTCCTTGACTCATTGAGGTCTCATTTTTCAATGCCTAAAGCTGCAGGGTATTAGTTATGCAAATATTGATGTGCCGCTTTGGCCTGCTAGCTATCAATTGAAATCAGCAAATCGATGGGCCTAATAGCTGCTCATTAGCCACTTGATGCATTTCCAGGGCTAACATCAGAACCTGTCAGCAGCCCCTGATCAATACAGTCTAAAAGTATTACCTAACCAAGGCCCACACCAGACACCTTTTAATAATGGAAGTTAGCTGTGTGACTCTGTGTAGAAGTAGGGGAATAGGTCTGACTATGATTTTGGGTCTGAGTGGCACAGGCTTAAACTTCTGTGTCATATCAACAAAATATCTCATTAGCAGCAGCTTTCGCAGACACATTAGGTTTCTTCATTTATTTATTTTAATGCAATGGAAATCTCATCGGCAAAGCAAAATGTCTCGCAGAGAGTCATTTGGTGCTGATAATGAAATCTCATCAGTTGGATTTTAATAAGTAACCTATTGTTTCATTTTTTCTGTTGTTGTTCAGTCCAATTCCCAGGCATGCGTTGGAGCAGCCTGTTGTTTGGGCCTGGAGAATCATACAGTAAAGACTTTGATGCAGCCAGGATGCTGCTGCTGAGAACAGGGCCAGACCGGAGCCCCTCTATCGCCCCTAGCACACAGCCCTGCTAAGCTTAACTCAGCTGTTTGATGCCAAGCTCTGCGAGTGTGTGCGTGTGTGTGTGTGTGTGTGTGTGTGTGTGTTTACCCAGCTCAGGGGTTACATAAACAAGAGCAGCTAGCCTACAGGTAAGACCCACAGGAGACCAGCCAGGAGAGAGAGAGAGAGTCAGATGGAGCGCCAGTCTCTTACCTTGGCATTCCCCAGGTGTTGTCGCCATTGCTGGAGCTGGATTTTCACTAATGAAGGGCGAGCTGGAAAATGGCTAAAGGAGATAGAAAACAAAGTTACTGCACACACACACACACAATGAATACACTGATACACGTGTGTTAATATAGTTAAGTTGGTGGAGGCAAGCATCCATGCATGTGTTTGTGTGCATCCCTGATGTATCTGGGGCTGTTGTAAAGAGATGGGGAGAATGTGGGCGGATGGGGATTGGAGGCGGAGGCTGGCAGCGGGGCAGTTGGCCGCTGGTGTAGAGAGAGAAAGAGCGGGGAAGGGGATTGGAGGGGGGGAGGGGGGTACAGCGGAGATAAATCATTAGAGAGCAGGTTATTGGAAATGCAGGGAGATAAAAGAGTGAAGAAGCCAGTAATTGCCTTAAAGATCAGACTACAAAGCATTACTTTGGATTTTACAAGGCCAGCCAGCAACAAAAGAGCAGTAATTTATGAGCTCAGTGTAAAAGAATAGCATAATTACATTAAAAATTAATGCTAATGAGGGCTAAAATGGGGAAGGTGGTTATTATGAAAGTTTGTATTCATCTTCCCTGGGTTGAATGATGGCTAGTGGCTTGATTAATGGCTTAATTTCTATCAATTAGCAGGCAAAAAAATCTCCACAGAGACGGGCCTAAATTGAGCATTGAATTACACATCTTTGCCGCGGTGCAGGGAGAGAGGTAGGGGAGAGAGGTAGGGAGGGCACATTATTGAAACCTGGTAAAACCAAGGGATGATGTTGTGTGTGAGTGTGTGAGCATGTCCATGTGAAAGCTGGGCATGGGTTACAAAACTCTGATAAATGTTTATCCTCATGTGTCCTAAGAACTAAGGCTTGTATCATTGTGGGGTTTGCAGTAGACAGTGTGTCAGCGGTAAACACAGAGAAAAAATACATGAAAATTCAATTTAAAACAAATGAATTTGAATCTTTTTCTTTGATAAATTGAAAAAAATATACTCTGATTTAATTGACTAGATTTAAAGTGGGAGTCACTTTTTTCTGACATGATGAGACCCAGATATAATTCTTGGACTCACTGTGCCGAAGTCACACTCTCCACCATTAATACAGCGGCACAGTCTGCCCTTTCTTTGCTATTCATTTTTAATACATTCGTTAAATGCCTTTAAGCTCTCTGTTTGCCATATAATTCCAAAACACTGTCAAAGATTTGCCAAAATTTGCAAGACCTCAATAAAACAAGCAGTTAGTTTTCCTTATTTATTTTCCTCCACACAACAAGTGCTGCGGTAATTTAGCTGGCACGCTAGTGCACTCAATTACTGGAATTAATCAGCAGCAGCAATATATTCAGCTCGGCTGCTCTTGATTGACAAACTCTAGACCAAAGTCAAGTTTACAAAGACAACACTGCCATAGCCCAAGGCCTCTGCTCACATGTGTTGATGAAGAGCTCCCTCTTCTGGCAGGGAAGTGTTACTGTTGCACAGCGCTCTCATCTTCAAGGCTGAAGGAGATGAGCTGAAATCTGTTTCCATTGGCTGGTTTGATTTTCTCTCCTCGTCTTCTGGTCTTAATCAATGAAGTGGACAAACAGCTATTTAGAGAGAACAATAGCCTATTGATTCTGAGCCGCTCATCAGCACTGCTGTCTGTCGAACTAATTTCAGTAATGACATGGCAAGTGAGTTTTCTGACTCCCTTTTCTGACTCAGACACACACACACACACACACACACGAGTAGGTGTAAACATGCAAGGACACAAACAGACGTTAACATGCATTCCTCAGTCACTATCATTATTAGTTTGATCCCATTTCCGGGATTGTGGTAATGCTTTTAATGCATTTCAGCATCCAGACACAGACGCCATATAGAAATAAGAATTACCTCATTTATAGCAGTGCATATACTGTACATTTAATTGTGTCTACTTTTGTTTCTTTTCCTTTCTGTCTCTTACTGTCTGTCTGTTTTTTCTATCTCAACTTTCACTTTATCCTCCTCTCATCACTGACAAAGAAGCGTTCCTAATGCGGTGACAATTGAGTCGACCTGTTAAATTAATTTGCCAGATAATGTGTCAATATTAAATATCAACTTTGACCTCTCTGAGCTGCCAAGTGCGCTCGCCCAGCTTGAGTATTGATTTTTGTCTGCCTCTAAGCTTGCTAGGCCCGCACTCAAAGTCCATTATTTTTGATTTTCTCATGAAATACATATCTTTTCCCGCTGACATCTGACAAACAGCATATGGAAGTCATTTTATCTACCAATAATGTGTTTGTCAAAAAGTCTGAGGTCTTAATGGATTCCTGCAGCACACACGGACAGCCCAGCAACAGACGGGCCTGCCAAGGAGATGCCAGCAGATATGGGCGGTTTGTGTGTGTGTGTGTGTGTGTGTGTTTGTGTGTGTGTGTGTGTGTGTGTGTGTGTGTGTGGATACATGTCAGTGTGGCAGTTTGTGTCTGGTAGCTCTTTACGTATGGCATTCATGCTCAAAGGACAGCAGAGAAGGGGTAATTGGAAAAGTGAATTAATTGGGCTCAATTAATTGTCAGCCAGTCACAGGCATTGGTTTTTTATTCAAACAGTTGCACACTCATGCAGCTGTGCAGTGGTGATGGTGGTATGAAGGACAGGCCACAGTCTTCAGGAGGATATTAGGCCAGTGTTCAGACTTCATCTAGCAGCCCAGTCAAGGTAATGACTATTTTTGGAGCCGCTGTGCAATGCGTCTCTGCTCACATCTTCTCGCACAGGATGACAAGCTGATAGTCTGTCATATAGGAAGGCTTAATTCCACTTGTCACTCAGTTGTCCAATTCTGCAGTGCATTTAAATCAAAACCGAGTTTGTTTGAGTGCTATTATGAACTATAATAGGGTGTGTGTGCCTTTGGTGTGTGTGTGTGTGTGTGAGATAGAGAGAGAGAGAGGGAGAGAGAGAGAGAGAAAGCATGTGATGCTTTGCTGTGAAAGCAGGAACAAATATTCATTTATTCATTAAACACCAAGGCCATGAAGATGTGTTGTGACACCCTTTCTGTAGCTGCTAATGGATTGAATTAATTCCTGCTATTAGCTCCAGTTGCAAGCAGTGAGTGAGTGAGTGCGTGTGTGTGTGCGCATGTGTGAGTGCGAGTGCGTATACGGATTTATGTGAACCATGAGTGCTAAGTATGTAAGTTTGCAAACACATGTACATGTGGGAGTACTTGTATGCCGTTGTTCTTTTTGTGTGTGTGTGTGTGTGTGTGTGTGTGTGTGTGTGTGTGTGTGTGTGTGAGTGTGTGTGTGTTCCCATTTGTGTACTTGTTTTCATGACACAGCCTACATCAGTGGAGCAGAGAAACATGGATGTCTGCTGGATTGACAGATAGAGAGATGGGAGAGTGCAGGAGAGGACGGATGGATGGGGGAGAGAGGGATGAATATTGACTGATCAGTGGAAAGATTGACAGCCAGAGAATAATGGGAGCATTCAGACTCTGTCTTTTTTTTTCTTGTTGCTAACTTTCCTGGCACACCTATTTTTGCCCTCCTACGCTACGAAGACTGCTCTTGAATTCTTGAAATGATTTATTATCTGATATGCAGAATCCTGATGTGTTTATATCCAAGAGTAATTTACTGGAAACCCTTTCTGTCTTTTTGTTTGATGGGCCAAGCCAGAGCAAAATACTTTCTGATACATGAAAACTGTATGAAACCTAATCACATTTAGCCTCCATAATGAAATTTCGTTGCAGTGAGTTTGTGTTCATATTTTGATTATTTTAGAATGCATTATCTGAGTGTAATTCACTGTCTGGCTATTATCTTGTTAGTATTTTTTCCACTTACCTTTTGTACTAACTCCATGCCCTTGGTTTAGCAAGAGTTATTTTCGTGGGAGCCAAGATTAAACTAGGGGAATATCAGATATTTCATATTGTAAGTGTCAAATAACATTATACACAGAGAGAACATACAATCAACTAAGCCCAGTCCAAATGAAATCTGGTGCCTTTCAGAACATGACAAGAGAAGGCTGACCCTCTGTGTGCCTGTGTTCATATGTGTGTGCCTGCTTTTGTTCATAGCTTCCCTTCTGTGTAACATGTGTTTCAGAGGGAACTTCTCTGGAGGAGCAAGTGCGAAGGATAAAGGACATTGAGGCCATCGAGAGCGATTCCTTTGTTCCTCAGGCTTTCAAATCATCCAGGGATGATATAAAGGTGCGTTCTGTCTCTCTTTCTCCCCTTTCCCCTCACTCTCTCTGTCTTTTCACTCTGTCTCTTATTGAATTTCCCTCTCTGCAATGCTGTGCCGTCTGTCCAGAGACAGCCCAGACCAAATCAAACATTCCCATTCAGCGCTGTTTGTTCCGACCTGAGACGGTTTCATCAGACGCTCCACTGTTCGCCGCCTCCAAAGCAACAGCACCCACACAAAAGCCACAGCAGGCAACAGCCATCCTCTGTCTCTCTCTCCCCCCTCTGGTTGTGCAGATGCAGACAAAACACAGAAGTCATTATTGAAATGTTGCTGTCTCTGAAGGAGCAGGAATTAGATTTGTTGGGGCTCATGGCTGTTTTGAAAAGATAGGCGACAACATGTGACAGCAGACCTACACAGACTTTTGGGACACGTCTCGGTGAGTCTGACAAAGGTCAAGACCCGTGTGGCTGCAGCTTGGACTGGACTAATCCAGTCTGTCCTGGCCTGGACATACTGCACAGATTGCATATGCACATTACACTCTGCTTTCTCTTTTTCAGTGTAAACCACATTCGCACATTGATCCCCCAACTTTACCAGATTCACTTATGCAGTTGGGTAGTATCTTTCATTGTTCACACCTACATTGGATCTCTACATGGGAAATTTTACCTGTCAAGTGTGTTCTTATGTGTATAAAGTTAGATATATACTGTAAAATCACATCATAAAACATAATAAAGAAAAATAGAATAATTTAAAAATTCTTCAAAGAAAATACAACATTACGTAAAACAAAGGGACACAGTTCTCCAGTATTTTAATCAGTTTCTCTTTTATGCACAGAAGTGCTGTAATGATACACAATTTCAAGTTTGTTTTTTTTTCTTTTCTTTTTTTTTAATAGCAGCTCTTCACTGGTTTTCAGAGTAATCTCTTGGGTATCGTCCTCGTCATTAGTCAAATATTACTTATGATATCTAGACGATTCATGTTTAGTTAGGAGGATTGCATAGTCTTTCAGAGTCTTTTAGCAATATCACATCCTTGGCCAGAATGAATAATCGCCAAATAAACATGTAAACATTGACTACCCTATAATATACATCTTTGGGTAAATTGTTATTTCAAGAAACTGATTATTAAACAAACCTCTTTTAATGAAATGGTGTCAAAATAACAGAATGGGCTTGCCTTTTTGAACATGTTATTGTCTGAGAATATATATGTATAAGGTTTATTTGGTTTTAGTATTTATAACTGTTTAGCTATGAGGTGTGACTGGATGATGTTTAAGCAACTGTTAATGAGGAGGAGCCAGTGAAACCTTTAGTATCTGCCACAGTACTGTATATCTTTTAAGATTTTTTTCTACTTCAAGGGAGCTGCATTCATTAGAAATGTATATTCAGCAAATCATTTCCAAGAATTGTAATAGCCATTTATGCTATCTGATATTTGGCACATCACCATACTTATTAGCTAGAGTGTTTTATATCCCACTCACTTTTTTTGTATCCTGCCCAATGAATTTTAAATAGATTTTTCCAACTGGGTAAACATTTGCTCTGGGGCTGGTATTAGGAGTGTTTGAAACATGAATGAACTTGGCAAAGTGTTCATTTTGTTATTTCTTCCTCATCAAGTACAACAAGGCAAACGGGCCATCCGTCCAAACACGGGGCTTATTATAGCTTTAAGTCATACCTCTAGGGATGGAGGAAGAATCAGTCTAAGTATCATATTCCCTGCTATCAGCTTGGACTCTACAGATGGCAACATGAGGAGGGCAGAGAGCCTTCATCTTCACTTAAAGTCCTTTTCAGAAAAATGCCTTTGGCTGTAACTGTAACAAAATGTGGTTAATGTTGCTGTTCAACTGACGAAGTTGACCTGTCACAAAGCTGATTCTGCCAAGTGTTTGAATATTTTAATATTCATAAGTTATAGCTTCAGTAATCACCAACATGAAGAAGACCTTATACAGTGAAGCCAGGCCTCTCACACTGCAGCTGGTGGTTTAGCCCAACGAGAATCACTCACAAAATACAAGGTAGGGAAGGGGAAATACAGTATATTGCTGATAGTCTCATGTTTTCTTACATACATAGATGAATTGAGTGAGATATACATAAGAATACATTTCAGGATACAAACTGATCACTATCAGTTCTGCTGTCCACAAGTTTACTGCAAAGGCCTATCTTTCACTGCCATCTGTTGGACAAATGTCATATTGCATTTCACAATTCCTGTAATACAGTATATAGTATGTAATATATCGATTGCCTTTAGTATGTTTTTCAGTGCTTGCAATCAGTATTCATGTATGTTTTACACCAATGTGCTTGAAGACATCCATCAAAATGCAGAGTAGCGCCTCCATTTCCTTTTGCTTTGTGAAACAATTGATTAAATCAGCAGCACGCTCAAAAACCGCAATCAGGAGTTGTTAGTATGCATACTGGCTGTTTTCAGTACAGTTAATTTTGTCACTTTTCCAGACACAACATACTCAACACTTAAGCATTATTATGCAGTATGGAATTGGGATTAAGATGTTGTCATTTTGAGGGGGAGAAATATTTGTCTTCCTGCGCACATACCATTTATGTGGTCATTTGATAACACTACAAACAATAAAACCATGTTTATATTAGCACAGTTTTGCTTTGGTTAATATATTCTTACATGTTTTTCTTTTTTTAAATTTTGCTTTCACAATTTATTAGTTGTATCTATCATTTATATGCTTATTTCTGTGTTTCAGTAACCTATATTAAGTACTTGAATGTGCTTATTTAATGAGCGTGACGTTTTTGAATGTTTTGTGTATTTCTGCAAATCCAGACTGAGCCAGCTGAGGTGAAGCAGGAGCCAGAGAGGGCAGATTCTCAGGATGTAACTCTTCCCATGTCCATAGTCTATAACGACACTGACACACTCGCCCATCCCAGTGTAAGTTCTCACCTGGAAAACCCTTTCACAGTAAGGTTTGGATTTTTCTGTTCGCTTCAACATCACACCAAGCCGTCCTGAAGTTCTATCACACAGACTTTATAAAACCCTCTGAGCCAATGAGCACTCTGCAACCCTCAAGCACAGCTGAAGTTGACCTTCCTTCTTATGATTTTATCTTTTGGTTTTGTCAGCTTTTTACAAGTATGGTGCTTACCTTCATTGATTGGTGGACAAACTTTGTAAACTTTTTCCTTTAAAAATACCTCTGCTTTTATTGACATCGCCACCACTATTTACACCACCCCTGCATATTCTGATACTGTGCATTGTATCATATAGGACAATGCAGTATAGCAGATTATAGCCGCCTAACATCACCTCCTCCCGTGCCTGCAGACCAATGATGAAAAACAAGAAGGAAAACTTTAAACTCCAATAATGCTCCCTGGGGCTTCCCAGTCATCTATCTCCACTGGGGAAACTAAGTTATGCACTGACGTATGCAGATAACCCCCTCACATACACACACACTCTTACATACACACACCATCCCCCAGTTCAAATGCACACGCATACACAACCTCAGACAGGCTGATGTATGGCAGCAATATGCCCCAGGCAGGCCCCGGCCCCAGCTCCAGCTCCAGCTCCTCTTCCAATTAGAACAGATGAGTCCCATTAGCCCAGCCCAGATACTGTCATCCCACACACACAGCCTCATTAGCACCATGACACCAGTGCGGGGCTGACAGACAAGAACTCACTGGTGTTGAATCTAACACACAGATAACATGCAGTGCAGCTGTAAGCAGCGTAGGTTAACAATGAAGGATTGACGTGGCCGGGGATGCTCTACAATCTGCATAATAATAGACATGTATCATCACATAGATGTACAGTATATACACATAGCCAGCATATCAACATTATCTCTCACCCCTCACACAAGCACACAGTGAATATAGAAATGATCTTCCAATTTTTTTCCCCTATGTCTCGGTGCCTTGCTTCTCAATCTCATAGTCATTATGTTTCTTCCTAATAAACAGATGCCTTCATTCATCAGACACTTGCAGCAGCAGTTTTATAGCCCTCTTACAATCAATATCATTACTGCTGGTGATGTACTGCCATGAATACAAGTCACATGTGTAGGGCCCTTCTGCCACCAGTCTAACACACTTCTAGGCCCACATAACTACATGAGTTATACAATAAAAGTTTTTCTCATGTGCATTTTGAAGTCAGTAGATAAGAAAAGACGAAGATGACATGTAAGATACCACAGACTTCACTCATGCCAGTGCTGTGACTCCACACTGAGGTTATATGGGTGTCAGTGGGCAGTACTGACAACTCTGTGCCAGGCTCATAAACTTACAAGGAAATATAGCTCGTTCATTTCTGTCACATTCTGGATGTTGGAGGTTTAGGAAGGTAGGACTGAGCAGCCTTTTTTTTTTTTTTTTGCAGTGCAATATCCCAAAATTACAGAAGAAAAGTCTTTAAAGATAGAGATTGTTATGGACATTTTAGTTTTTGTCGGCTTTCTGCGTATTCACATGTCCTCTGTATGTTTTCCTGCAGTTATTCATGGACAAGGACAAAGCAGAGGAGCTGTGGCTGAACCGCCTGGTCTCGCTGCGACAGGAGAGGCTCATGGGAAGTCCTGTCACCTGAAAGACACCAGAAACTCAGAACATCTTTCCTTTTTTCCTAGACACATTTAATCCAGATCTACGCCTCATTCAATCATTCGACTTTGCTTTTATTATGTCTCAATCCCTGTCATAATCTGTCTAGTTTTGGGACATCATAATGTTTCTTATTTTACCCCTCCAATAATTTCTCTGACCGGTTGTAAAACACTTGTGAGAATTTGAGCAAATGAAAGATTTTTGGTCCTGATGTGCTTATTATTTTTAGTAATGTTAATGGAATTCAGTCAATTTGCTGTTCTTTAATTTGCTTCATTTATTTTTAATGGAGATCTAACAGTCAGATTAAGTGATAAGTTTTACCATGTAGATGTAGAATTTGATACATTTTTGTCTTTTGTAATCAACTCAGTTAATAAAGATAGCTGTGATTTTTTTTGATTTTTTTTTTTGAGTGAAAACTGTCTTGTGCTTTTGTGGGTGAATTATGGTGATAAACTTGTGACACTTGTTATGTAAGATATCAGCGCTATCTCCAGATAGATATATATAAATGAGTCGCCCTGCCATACAGTAGCTCACTAAAAGCAGTCTGACTCATCCTGAGGTAACCTCATCTCTTTGGTCTGCATCAGGATTGACATTAGACTGCAGTAAACGTCTTCTCACCTGCTCTAAACTTCTGTTCTCTTAAATATTTATACTATTGATTGATTTTGTTTATGTTTATGTTTATTCAGTGTTGTCGCAGTTTGAGCAGGGATTCAAAGCAGTGTCGAGTCCACACTCAGACCTATTTGTGGAACAGCCAGATGGTAAATCTATACTGAGTCTGGGACACTGTGTTTCACTCCTGCACTCTCCAAATAGTCAGTGTTGTAATGAAATAATGAATCAGAGTGCACAAATGATTTGCAAATGCAAGCACACAAATTAAGCTTTGCTGTGTGAGTGCTTGCTTAGAATGAGTGAAATTTGTGTGTATGCCCTCCTCACACGTGTCAGGTTGCTCTCCCAAACGTCTTCACACCCTAGAATTAGAATCACTTCAGAAACAAAAGTCTAGTAATTCAATACTAGAGAACATCATGTGATTTCTTCTTAATTTTAATGATAGGTTCAATCTGTCCACATGAAACAGTTTTACTCTTGCGATAATTATTCCTCCTGTTTATACTGGCTATTAAAAGATCACCTCTTAATGTGCTTTCAGTGTAAAGGATTGGAGACAATATCCAGTCGTTTTTCTTCTGTCTAATATATTTCAAAGTTTATTTCAAAGTTTATCTGAAGCCAATTAGCTCGACAAATGAACTCATCATCTACCAAAGTTAGTCTTTTTAGTACAAAATTCCCATCTTTGTGTTTCCATAGACAGTGTGAACGTGCTAAACTGTAGTGGAGGATTAGTGACAAAAAGTCTAACTCAGACTGCTGAAGCCTCATAGGCCTATTGCTTCAGATTATCTTTGAGGTGAATTTTTGTGAATGTATCCTTTAAAACCCATTGATATTTCTGCAGTTATGAACTTGTACTAGCTGCATATATGTTACAGGGGTCCTGTGAGGGTATGTTGGAGAAGAACACTGCTAATTTTGTGGTGATATGCACAAGCAAGACAAGAAAATTGGAGATTTCAAAGAAATTTCTGGAGTGCCGTTGCCGTGGCAGCCAACCACAACATACAGCGCGCGAATAGAACTGTTCGACGCTCCGAATAACCAGCCAATCCGAGGACCGGATTCTCATCACATGGCCCATGTCAGCGTGGTTCTAAATGACTTTGAATTCCACAGCCTCCATAGTAACGTTACCGGGGTTGAGCGGCGGAGCCCTGACACCTGTGGCAGACACGGATTATTTTTTGAAAAACCCTTATCTCAGACTTGTTTACAGCTTCACAATCCGTGGAAATGTTCAATAGTAATTTCAGGGACTTTGATGAGGATCCGTTCTTCTCGTGAGTAGCAGAAATGTTTTTAAATCTATTAACTATGGCTTATTAAGAAAGTTTAGCTTGCAGTTTAGGTTGTTAGCGTTTGTTTTCATTATGCATCAGTTAAACTAAGATCAGAAGGCGTTTATCAATGGGACAAACAAAACTCCAAAGTATGCTCACAAACTTAACAAATGTAAATAAACCAGAAATTTAGTTTCACTTTTAATTATCATTTTTATTAAAACCGGCCGTTGACAGATATCAGAACTAAACCTTGTTTAACACTAACTAGATTTGTAACTTGAAATAATAAAATGTGGTTTCCTACCCATAACATGTTACTAGCAAATTTAAGAGTGGTTATATAATCTGTCAATCCTCATTGAATTTCAACATAAATGTTTGGATTTAGATCACAGGTACATTAGTGCTGCTTCAGTTACCTTTTGGCATTAGCATTTTTTTTACATAGTGTAAGGACAGACAGAGTTTTATGTAATGATATACTTTTAAAATCAATCTTAAAAGGTGAATAAAAAGTTTTACTTTATTATTATGTGTCCATCCATGTACTTTAAAT
>NW_019524891.1:37074-54159 GCF_002814215.2 Seriola lalandi dorsalis | reverse complement strand
GTGTGTGTGTGTGTGTGTGTGTGTGTGTGTGTGTGTGTGCGCTTTTCAGGAGAACATGCCCACAGATTCAAACACCCACTCATTCAGCTCCTCATCAGTCATGACATATTCAAAGGTTGGAAATGAACCTCCTAAGGTCTTCCAGGCGACCTCATCAACACGCCGTGCCCCTGGAGGGGTAAGTATGCCGTCAGATGTGTTACTGTATTATAAGACAGTACATTAGAGCATAGTTCAATACACTGAGCTTGTAGAAGTAAATATGTCTGTAGAAGACTTGTTCACTTTGTCCTTCTTGAGTGATAATAACTTTTCTCACAGGTGCTCTGTTCTTCTGAACATAATGATGTTTTATCACCAGATCAAGGAGACCCGGCAAGCAATTAAAGACTCCGAGAGTGGTCTGGAGAAGATGTCAATTGGTCACCACATCCAGGACAGGGGACATGTTGTTGAGAAGAAATATAACAAGAAAACAGGAGAGAAGGAGTTCAACCAGGACTTTGAGAATTTGGATGAATGTACGTTGAAGCGATCGAGTGCTTTGAGTCGTTGCAGCGGCTACGCATGATTGCTCCATAAATGTAGAGGATCCAACCATATTTGTTGCACTACTCAAAAACGTGAATGCATGAAGGAGCAATTTCAGAGATTATTCTGGAAGAAATGTGACATTTCAGTTTCTCATTTTGACAGTCAAATTATGTAGAGATTTCCTATATTTGAAAACCAAGACAACAGTGAAAGACAGTAAATACTGGATTTAGCTTTTCCAATATGTCTAACTAACTCAGTGCAATAGTGTGTGATCAGATCATACATGTTCAGTGCATTCATTAAGTAGACCAGGCAGTTGAACACAGCATTGTTCCACTCTAAGGTCTACTGTCCAGGTATTTCTAGGCCATCAGTCCACAGCCAGAATGTTGCCTAATATGATCCTGATCCTCCACCCGCAGCTGAAGCACAGTCTTTCGACGATGAGTGGCAGCAGGAGGTGTCAAAGTTCCAACCATCTGGCCCCATGTCTCGCCTGGAGGAAGCCCGACCCCGTGCTGTTCGCTGGGCAGCCCTCACCGGTCCTGAGCAGGCCCAAAGGTCAGTATGATATCCTCAGCCCACATGTAGTGTTGAAGACAGGCCAGAATCTGCAGATCAGGATCAAATGACAAACAAGTGGGAGACACTGACAGCAGAGACATACAGTATGAGTGTATTGTTCTCATGTTACGATACTACAATTATTTAAACTTTTGAACTATGATTATTTACTTTGTTTAATATCTTCCACAGAGACGAATCAAAGGGCAGGGCTGAGGGTAAAAGCAACATGAAAGGCTCGGACTCAACAAAGCAGTAAAACCATCTGTTTGTGTGCTTATTAAAGTCTTTTTAAGCATCTTACAGTACACTCTGGTGCTCTGTACCCAGACACACACACACACACACACACACACACACACATACACACACTAGTTTCATTAACAAGATAGATAGAATCAGGAGTTACTGACCCAGATTCTGAAATATTTAAGAGACTATACATTTTACATTACTGCTGCCCTTTTTCCAAAGCATACTGCACAATATGAAAAACAATTTGCTGAGAATTGAGACCCGCTGAAGACAGCTGCCCTATTACAGTGGACATTTATTCTGCTGTTTCAGGGATAAGATTACTCCTCCCATCTCACTGTTAATATTTTGAATCTTAGCACAGCTCACACTTGAGTTTAAAAACATTAAGATCACAAGTCATATGAGGCTGAGCAAGGCAGTAATAAAACTAAAATCCTATGGTATTGCTTGGAGAATGGTTGACAGGAATGTGAAAAATACATAATTTGTAGTGTGTTGGCCGTAGAATATACAAAACCAGTGGTATAATACTTTTACAATATTAATACTTTTTATACACTCATAAGAACATTACAATGAAAGTACAAAGGGTCCTTAAACCCCTCATATCAACCAGGAAACTAAAGGGGTCAGAAGTATTCCTGTGGTTGTAGTGAAGTTGAAACACATAAAAATAATCTCAATGTAAGAATTACATTAATATGTGAGGCCATAGGCAGCACTTATATGATAACATATTAACAGTCAAAAAGAAATTAATTTATATCATTTTGCACCAGGTGAATAGAATTTACTCTATGTAAGGTATTCTGATGATTTCATCTGTTTCTCACATTATGTCATTTTCATCCTGCAACAAGCCACAAAATTAGTGAGTTATTGACTGTTTGAGATCCACTAATGCACTGAGACAATGTCTAAATTGCCTTTTTGTAATTGTATTGTCTGGTACCTGATGTTCTAGATATATGTATTATATCTGCTGTAATCTTTGTAAAAAGAAAAATAATACTCTTCCCTTTTTATATTGTTACTTTGGTTTCTGTTGTTTTTCATCGAATGAACTCTGTGCAGCACGGTACAAACTCTTGACAATGTCTGGATTATTCTCAATAATTCAAGCTTTGTTCTTGTATATTTTTTCAAGGTTTTAAAAAAAAAAAAAAAGTCCTGTGTCAACACAGACTATTGTCTGAAAATAAAAATGTGATAACATGATGATTAATTTGGTGTTTTGTTTTTTTAATCAGTCCCAAAGCTAGTTCACCTTAATATTCGCTAAAGAGGAAGAACAGATCACACAACTCACGTCACAACTTAAAAATGCTGAATAAGTGTTACTTATACTTTTTGTATGTTAGTGTATGCCTTGAAAGGGTTTATGAGTGTGAGCCTGCATTGTGATGAGCCTTTTAGTGTGCCTGTTTGGTAGTGACCCAGGGTAGTATTTTTGGATCTAAGCGCTTGTCAGTAGCTCAGATTGGTCTGAGATGTTACACAGCTGCAAGCCCACCAGGCTCAACACTCACGTGCTTGTGTATCAGACTTCATTAATCCCTTAGCTTCAACATATGATAGGATATCTAGGAGCCTCTGACCAATATATAGCTCAACAAGGATCCAAGTGTAAGCTGTGTCTCATTCAGTCCAGGAATACAGAGCACAGAGGCCAGAGTGTGATTAGTGTTATGTTTCCTTTCTCCTTAGTATGTTTATGTAACATGGAAGATTGAGCCATTCAAAAGACCATCTCAGGGTGTTGAAAATTAACTTATTGGTTAAACTTACCTCTCACTTGTCATTTGACTGGGGGGAGAATGAAATGGGTCATTCATGGGAGAAAAAGGAGGCATTTAAACTTGTAACGAGACTTGTAAGTGTAGGACTCTTTGTAAAGAGACTGCACTATCTCTTAACGACACCTACCCCCTCAAAAGGTTTACTCTGTGTACTCTTTAAATTCCCCTAGGTGTTACCAGGCTACTATTCTGTTGCCTCACTATACCAACGCCACTGCTTCAATAGGAGTTAAATACGATCCTTCTTTTAGAGGATCCTCCAAGGACAAAGAGCTCAGCTATTACTCAATCCATCTGACTGTTTTTATTGAAAAGACACTTTCACTTTCACTATTCTACTGCCTCTCTACATTTTGAGTCAAAGTCTGACATTTTCTTCCCTTTTACCTCTCCTAGTGTTCAATCTTGTTAAACTTCATTGCAGTCAAATAAGATAGAATGGTCAAATTAAAACAATATGGTAATTCACCTGAAAGAAGAAAAAATTATTCTTCACAGCTTAGAACAAAGAAAATTCAGCTACAGATTTTCTTTGATAATTTTCCAATATCTTTTATTGTCAGTAAAGTACCTGTATAAACAACTGATGGAGTTTTGCTCTTATGAATACTCCTCATCAGTTAAAGATGTTATTGATAGAGCAGTCTTCTTTTGTACATCTTGAATAATGAGGAAACATCAATATCTGTAGAAAGGTTTTAATGTTCAATAGAAATAAGCTACAAAAGACCTGTGAACATCGAAGTGGCAAGTACAGCTCTGCTACCACCTGCTGGTCATCTCAGAACATGACTTTTTGTCAGGAATATTTACACAGCACTTACAAAGAAACATAAATTAAAAAAAAAAAAAAAAAAAAAAACTAAATACACAAGATCTTGAGAAATGAAACAGCATCTTGAGCAATGTTGCGCAAAACTGAGATCTGAACATGGGACAGCCTCAAATATGAAATCCATCATCTTTCTCAAAACAGTCATCAGATTCAGAGAAGAGTCGGAGCAGTCAGTGCAGGTCTACATGAGTCCCTGAGGCTGTCCCTTTCCTGCGATCTTCTTGGAACACTCCAGCAAAGCATTGTGGATATCTTTGGCGCAGGAGATCTGAGACTTGATCATACCGAGGTACTGGGCGTAAGACATGGATTCTGTCTGCACTGTGTCTGGCTTGGTGGCTGTTGGGACCAGGTTGGGTGAATGTTTGGCGCTGTCAATGCTCTGAGAAAGGCACTCATACGCCAGCCGCTGCACAGAGGAGAGAAAACATTTAAAATGTGTAGTCCATTTTGAGTGTAGCTGTTGTATGTGATATGTGTGTCACATATATGGGCTACATGTTAAGGTTTTAGTCTGAACAACATTTAGACAACAGACTCAAAAACATTAATATTCTGTTAAAGTACAACTTCACTCATGTTTAGCCTTATCTATTCAGCGTTATGTCAGTTTACATCCACATCTTTGCATTTGTTTCTATCTTACAGAAAGGCTCTATTCATCTATATGTTCACTTTAAGGTTTTTGAATATGCAACAAGCACAAAGACTTAAGGTTAGACTTAGGTTAAATACTGCTTTTAAGTTAGGGCTGGCAGGAACAAGGACACTCCTGTCACCTATTAAATGTAGCAATAAAAGCAAATATCCTAATTTCAGACAATGTTTGGTTATTTGTGAATATGAATGTTTAACCTTCAGTGTTTTCATTTATACTTATGTACAGTGTTTTATAGTATATTACAATTACAATTTCCCTTTGGAATCCATTAAGTACACTATATATCTATGGTCTTACCAAACACAGCTCCAGTTGATCACAAAGGGCATAAAACTCCTCCAGGCTTTTGTCAAAGCGCTGAACAGAGGCGTCGCTGCTTTTGCTAAAACAGAGAAGCAGTCACAGTGAATATCGGAAGCATCCTCTGTAATGGAGCAGTGCTGTAAAGTTGCCCAAACCTGCATACTCACATTCCGTTGTCAATGGCCGTGTTATGGGCTAAATTCAAGGATGCAATCTTCATGACATTCTGAAAAGGAAAAATATGGCAATATGTTCAAAGTACACTATTGCAGATCTTTATTTATTTATGAAACTAAAGTATTTGGACTGTGGAATCCAAAAAAGTCACAACCCAACTTTAGCTATTGTGACCATCTTTTGGGCATTTTCGATTTCAGTTTGTAGCTTGATTCAGCACAGTTACCTGCAGACTCTCCTTCAGCTGTGGAATGAGCATCTTAAATCTATGAACTGGATCGAAGTCTTGCTGTTGACTCAACTGCTGCTGCTGTTGTTGAATGGAAGTGGGCTGTTGTAATCCGGGCTGAGACATCGGCCCGCCGGGTTGTTGTTGCTGAGAAGCCATCTTGACCAGCACCGACGCACACGCCGGAAAAATCGTAAAATATCCGGTTTGGTTTTTTTTTTTTTTCAAAATAAAAGCGTGTCTTGAACATGGATGTATTATAAACTTCAAGCCGTTTTATTTTTATTTTTAGCACGAATTTTATTGTACATGTTAACATGTGTCTCTCTCTCTCTGTATATTTTCTTTTTAAATACAATGTAGCCTTTGTTTTCAGCCCTATTATACCTTACTCTTTATTTTTTCTTAAACCTATATACAGTTTCTATTTTCATTCTCTTTTAGTTTAGATTCTTTGTTTTATAATACGTTTTCCGTGTGTATCATGTACTAAGGTCTACCACTGATTTTCACTGCACACTTATGTGTTGTAAAATTACAATAAAGTTGAGTCAGTTATGCGTCATAAATTATATACGCTGCATAAGATAATATTTTCGATTTGTTATTAATTGCAAATAGTCTAGTCATCTAAGCTAAGCGAAAAATTAAGAAAGCATTTTAGTCACATGAAAACTCGCATTTCTCTATCTCCCTTGAATCAGTATCTTATCTACGTATTTGCTTGCACAGTAAAATTACAAATATTATAAAAAATATCTTATTTCATTTCTGTCATGGGGTGACTTTATTATATCATACACTTTGCCTATTTGTATGTCATTAAACGTTTTGTTTATCTAACTACTTTTGTTTTTCATCAAGTATTTCGTTTGTTTTATTTCATCTTTAATGACGTAGCCTGTTGACCGAGGGTTGTTTATGGACGGGTTTGTCGGTGGTTCCTTGAAGGCAACAACAGCGCGGCATAGAAGGAGGGAGGGCCCTGCAGCCGCTGTTCTCTGGCAGAAACCCCGTAGTGCAGCACAGCAGCGCCATTCGGTAACTGCAACAGTATCCAAAATGGCAGGAGCTGATGGAGACGATTCTCTCTACCCTATCGCCGTTCTTATTGATGAACTGCGAAATGAGGATGTTCAGGTAGTAACAACAGTTTCGGTTTTAATTGCCATTTATATTTTACAGCTAAATAAGATGAATTTTGACATATTACTAAGTGTGATAGCTAACTAGCAAATATGCTAGGTGACGTTCCCGGCCAAGGCCTATCAGGAAATTTCTGCCGGGCGCACCCTGTTTCACCAAACTAGCTGGTTGTTTATCCGCATTTACGACGTTAATGGTCAATCTGGAGTGTCGTTTATTATAATTTTCTTTAAACCGTTGCTTAAATCAGCTGAACTATAAATGTAATAAAATGAATTGGGTAAGACGAGCCAAGCCAACCGGGTCATCGGTTTAGCTCGCTAATAGCTAGCAGTGTGCTAGCTAAGTGGCTAGCATTACAGTTAGCAATCACAACAACAGGGCGTTCAAGGCCGCAGTGGGCAGAGCTCACTGTTGTTAGCTTTTTATTCCTTGCCAATTAATGCAAAACTAGCGTTTCATTTCAGCCACATAGTTTGCATCGCTATTTGAAACGCTGTTTAACTTACGTAAGCTATTAATGACGCGAGCCGTAGCCTAGTTAGTAACAAATACTTTCTGGTAATTTCTATATGGGTTAGCAAAGTGTAATGATGCGTATTAATTGACACTGGATATTAAATGTGCTTTTAACTCAGCTAACGTTGTGTCCATTTTGTGTCTAGTTACGACTGAACAGCATCAAAAAGCTGTCCACAATTGCTCTGGCCCTTGGAGTAGAGAGGACTCGCACTGAACTCCTTCCCTTCCTCACAGGTAATTAAATGAATCACCTTGACCATAAAACAGAAACACCTGATGTCTGACACAATCAGCATGACCTCAGTGTTGCATTTTAAGACCTGCAATTCTTTCAGACGTTTCACAAGTCTTTTTGTCACCTTTTAGACACTATCTATGATGAAGACGAAGTGCTCCTGGCCTTGGCTGAGCAGCTTGGAAATTTCACTATGTTGGTGGGAGGGCCTGAGTATGTCCACTGTCTCCTGGTAAGTTTAGTGGCATCCAAGTTACTGGAGGGTTTATGTACATATATGCTTACTATGGAGATATTTCGCCTTACTTTTAGTCAGATAAAGAAAACTGTAAAAGTCCTGTGAGAAGTCGCCGTTTTCAACAACCATGTTTATTGTAATTGTTGAATGTGTTACTTAATGCAAGGATACAACTTTTGTGTGTGTGTAGTAGCTTAGCTTAAGTTTGTTGGCAGCAGCATAACCTGTGAGGCCAATTGTAAACACGGACAAATGTAATTGTTTTGAAATATAATTATACTACTAGGGTTAGATTAGTAAAGTCTTTCAACCATAAATACGCTATAATGCCCATCTATAGATTACTCAAACCTAAAATATTGTGACATTACTGATGGAAAACGTTAAATATTTGTGTATTGAGTATTGTCCTTTACCTTTTTAAATAAAACTTTTTGAACTATCCAAATCTACATAAACATCATAATTTCTTGTATGTGTGAGTACTTGCAGAACCATTTCCCTCTGTAACCTGGTCTGTTCTTAATACACAGCCTCCACTGGAGAGCCTAGCTACAGTGGAAGAAACGGTAGTCAGAGACAAAGCTGTGGAGTCACTGCGGAAGATCTCTCAGGAGCACTCTCCAGTTGACCTGGAGGTCCATTTTGAGCCTTTGGTCAAGCGGCTGGCCAGTGGTGACTGGTTCACTTCTCGCACATCTGCCTGTGGCCTCTTTAGTGTCTGTTATCCCCGTGTCTCCAGTACTGTCAAGGCTGAGATCCGTCAGTAAGTGGCTTCTTAAAAAAGGGAAACAATTTTAGAGTGCTCTAAATCCTTATTTGAAGTTATGTATGATGACATGTAATTTAATGTAGACATGAGGTAATTGCTTTAGGCTTCTAATCTGGTTTTGTTCTGCAGTCACTTTTTTGTTTGATAAAATGTCTGTGGTTTTATCTCTAGGCATTTTCGCACCTTGTGTTCAGATGACACTCCTATGGTGCGTCGTGCTGCAGCATCTAAACTGGGGGAGTTTGCTAAAGTCCTGGAGCTCGATTATGTAAAAAGTGACATTATTTCCCTCTTCACTGCTCTGGCTTCTGATGAGCAGGTATGAGCACTTGTATTCCTTCCTTTCAACCTAAACTGCTGTTGCACTGTGTGAAATACTGTGTCCTCTTAAGTCCTTGGCATTTAGACCCAGGGATGGGCAAACTGATCCCAATACCTTTTTCCATTAGGACTCGGTCCGGCTGCTTGCAGTGGAGGCTTGTGTCAGCATTGCCACACTGCTGCCTCAGGAGGACCTGGAGACCTTGGTGATGCCAACCCTGCGCCAGGCTGCAGAGGACAAGTCCTGGAGGGTCCGCTACATGGTGGCTGACAAGTTCTCTGAGGTAGGCAGCTGACTTCTTTGCTTCTTGTCTTCCTTTCTTGCTGCCACCGTGGTTAAATGAATAATCGGTAAAAAAAAAAAAAATTAAAGTCCTATTGATTCATTTATCTTGTCCAGTTACTGAGAACTGCTCCAACAATATTGATATCTGCAGATTGCATAAAGGTTTAATGCTAAGATTCATATTCTCCAGCATGCATAGATGCATGCTTCAAGTCAGAGAGGACATTATGTTTGAATATGTGAGCATATTTTACTAACCAGGATGATAAAGGTAAAATACCGCTTAAGGATTCAGTGATAACTCTAACTGTTATTCAGCAAGTACTTCCTGAGTGAGCTTGTGCAAATTTCACCGAAATTTTTTTTGCTTTAATTTAGTTGTGTGTGGTTTTGCTCATGCACGTTCTTTTCAGTAAGATTTTGGCCAATGTGGGTTTTTTTTTTGCTTCCTGATAAGTTTCGTAGGGCAAGAAATACGGTGGCTGTGCATGAGTGGGACAATGAGGAAACTAAACTAACATAACTTGTAATGTCTTTCAGAGCTGTAGAAATGATGTGTATCACATTACACTTGCAGACTCATGCAAATTCAAACATGAATTCGCTGGTGCACATCATACACTAGCTTCCTGTATATACACAATTTTTTACATTGGAGCTATGTCTTGACAAACAGCTGCTGTGCTCTGACTGCACACAGCATCTTGCATGTCTATTGAAGTTCCTGGCTTTGTTCGCTGTGGTAACTCGACAAAAGACACGTGAAGCTTTGACTTATTGGAAATTAGCCTGCTAGCTAAAGAATGATACAGTTTAAAGTAGATTTGAGGTAGTCATTTTTCACCTTTTGACAGAATTTAAGCTTATTGGTTCCCCCTGCTTTATAATCTTTGTTCTATGCTGGTCAAAACGTGTTCCAGACCTCTCAACTGGATCCACAGAGGTGAAATTGTAAATGAAACTCATCTGGCTATGGGTCTGAACATAGTTAGATGGGTATGAACAAAAACATTTCCTAAACAGCCAGTTCTTCCTTAATCTTAGCTAAGATGATGCAGTAAGACCTGCTTGTATTCTCATCCATCCAAAAATTTATAACTTTTGATAACTTTGAGTAGATGAGGATTGAAAGTCCTCTAAATGGTCATCTCTCTGCCTGACAGCACATTATTGAAATTCAGTTAATCTAATCCATTTAACAGAATTTTTTTCCCCAAAGCATGTCATTTTCTTAATATGTTGTTGGAATGTGTTCAGGGCTTAAAGTATTCTGGCACCGTGCCGGATCTCCAGCTCCGCTGTGAGAGGGAAAAAATGAAAAGTCAATACACTTGGGAATTTGTTGTGGATGTGGTTTATCATGTTCGAGGTAATAACGTTCACCTACCAATGGTACGAGAGGAACGCAACTCTCGCTCTCAACCTAACCAGACACTGAATCTAACCAACTTTACTAGCCCATCAGAAGCAGAGCGCGGTGGGTCTTGGCAACACTGGCAGTGTAGGATTTAGCGGCTTGAAGGAGCTGGGCGCTTGTTTCTGCACGGTGGGCTCGAGGAAGCGACTATATGCCACCAGCGGTAAAAAGTGCTCTCTCGTCATGAATTGGACCTTGGTCATAAAGCTGCTGTCCACGCACTCCAACATACAACTACGCTACAGAGAGCGACAGTTACTGTCGATACTCAGTCTTCAATGACTGACCATGTCTGCTATCAAAAAATACGTGTGTGCACATTCATTGCTGAACATGATCTGTCTTCACAATTTCTATGTTTACAACCCAAAAAGAATGATAGTGACCTTCTTGATTTCACTTTAAGCACTTCAATGTTACTGTATTTTTTTTTTTAATCTTCAATATTTATTTATTTCCCATAATCTTTTTTTCAGAAGGAAACACGTAAGCGTTGCTATAGTATTGCAGTAGTGTTTACAGTTGTCTTTTACATTACACATACTTTTATAGAGAAGGGTTAGGGTTAGCACAAATTGTGTAGTGCAAATCTTTTTTCTAAATTATAATTACCTAGAAGTTTTTCAAAGTTGCTCCTACTTTAGAGCTGTTGCACTGTTACTGTTGACATAACATAAACTAAAATTCAACAAACTAAGTCAAATGACTAGGTTGTAAAACCATCTCACCGTTATTTTTATCTCAATTATCAGCAATTAAAAAGCAACTCAACTCAATAAAAGCTCGAAGCAGAAAATGCAGTGCATAACATTGCAGGAAATAAGACCAGATGTCACAACAGCAATATGATTTATAAGACAGCCAGAAAATAGAGTTTAGTGAAGTTACCCAATATACTGGGAAATCATGGCATTTGTATGTCATGTGAAATTTTAAATAGATACAAGATCTCTCTGGGGGTGAACAAAGATAGAGTCTGTGAGCCAAAGATTCTGGGCTGATTTCTGTAGTCCTGTCTTTCTTTGAAGGGCTTACATAAGGGTGGCATAGCCTTAACCCCCCCCCCTCAAACACACACACACCTCTGTCACAAATGTTGAGTATTTTTTGTTCTTTTAACATGAACTAAAATTCAACAAACTAAGACAAATGACTAGGTATAAAAATGAACATTTCAGTTGTAATGGTGGTTACATCACCTGTCTTTCATTACCCCCTTTTTATTTTGAGCTAAAATCCATAATGTCTCTTTGTTTTGATATTTTCCCCACATGGTTGACTGGATATTGAGACGCCTTACTTTCTCTCTGAATGTAGCTCCAGAAAGCAGTGGGGCCAGAGATCACCAAGAACGATCTGGTACCGGCCTTCCAGAATCTTCTGAAGGACTGTGAAGCTGAGGTCCGCGCTGCTGCAGCCAACAAAGTCAAAGGTCGGTACACGAGTATGCATCGATTAATCAAAGTCTCGATGTCTGAAAAAGGAAGTGAATTGCATGTGGTTAAATTGAGAAACTTGTTTCAGCTTTTTGTCCAGTCTGTTCAATATTTTCTTGACAATGTACTCTTCTTCTTTTTGTTAGAATTCTGTGAGAATCTCCCAGAGGATAATCGAGAGCAAATCATCATGACTCACATTCTGCCCTGCGTCAAGGTAAAATAAACTTTCCTATCTGCCACACTGACATTTCTGCTGTGCTTCACTTCTCGGTTGAACAAAGAACATTTTGATTTGCTGAGAGTTACTAAGCATGGAAAAGAACTTGAGGCCTATCTTTTTATAGTCTTCCCCAAAGCATTGAAGCAGACATGTGGTGTTGTGACATCCGCTGTAATGAAAACTTTTTTCTTTTTTTCTTTTTTTTGCAGCCTGGGTCTTTTGTATTGCTGGCCATTAAAACCCAGTTATCAATATCTAACATGTGGTAATGAGTCAGAAAGAACAAGCGTTAGAAGTGGTGAAATTTTTTTTTTTTTAACTCGGCATTATGTGAATGACTCATGAAACTGAAAGTTTGTCTACAAATGTCTATTATACAATTGTCAGTTGCATAAAGAAATGATGTGCTCTTGACCTGAAGTATAGCACTGGGAAGCTGCTCTGTAAATGTTGAATACACTTTTACAAAGCAGTTTTAATACATTTTCAAATTAGCCATAGTTTTTATTTTCTGTGATAAAACTAGTTTATAAGCTGTATAGTGCTTGTCCTACTAGACTCTGACATTTTTTCCCAGATACTCCACAGATCTCAGTAATTGGTTAGAAAATGTTTGAACTGGCCAAAACTATGAAAATAAGAATTTGAACTAAATTGTAGACAAAAATCAACAACAAGATGTTGGATGAAACAGTTGATTGGTGATATTTTCAAGTATAGAAATATTTCCACTTCTGTATAATGATGACCTCTTCGTTTGCATTTGATCAGAGTAAACCATAAAACCCATAAAAAGGAGAAATAGTCTGACTACAGCCTGTACAGATAGTAGAATTTTAGATATCCAAAGATGACCACTAACATAACCCCAACCATAAATGGCTATTAAGAGGGTTTGTTTTGTGGGGTGTTTGCAAAATACAAACAGTAAGATACTGTGTCCATGTGCCAGTGTTGCTCAGATTTTGAACAGCAGGTGGCACTGTTGTTGTTTATTCAACAATAAGTTCAGTGGAAGCGCTGCTGATGAGAAGATTTTATATCATTGCCAGTTGATTATTTTTAATTCCCTAACGGTCATGGCAGTACAGATTCCTGGCTATATAGACTATTAGTTACAAGAGGTACAGATCAGTGTCACATGGCGTCATTGTGCTTATCCTGTCAACAGTCGAGCAAAGCTATACAGGTAGTAACAAACCGACATACAACCGTAGAAAGCTGTAAATAGATATGATGGTAACTTAAAAAATAAACATAACTTGTGATAACATAGCTTAGAAGCTACTACAGAGTACTAATGGATGTGTATTTTACAGCAAAACTGAAATTGATTTCTTTAGTTCTACAATGACTTGATGATTCAGAATTTCTACTAAAAGCTTCCATGTAATATTGGCTTGATCAGTTGTGCTTGAACATGACAGGGTAATAGGCATTTTCACTGTCCTTTTGTATATTGTGCCATTTCTGTTTCTGTCTACATTATATTTGAAGTTATTCCACCTACAGTAGTTAACTGCAATGACTGTTTGTCTGCACTAGTATTAAGTCCACTTTGCTGTGTATTTACACACACAGTCAATTATAGCCTCTCTCTCTGTAGTGTGTTGTGAATATGACCCAAAGCAGTAGTCCTGAAGTTTATTTACATATTTTCTGTCTTATTTGTTTTTACTGATCTCTCTGTCTCCTGTGTGTCCCGTCCCTGACCAGGAACTTGTTTCAGACACCAACCAGCATGTGAAGTCAGCCCTGGCCTCAGTCATTATGGGCCTTTCGACCATCCTGGGCAAGGACAACACAATAGAGCACTTACTGCCTCTCTTCCTGGCTCAGCTCAAGGACGAGGTAAAGGAAATGCAGACTTGTAATCATGGCCCTCAATTTCTCTTTCATATTTCACACAGCTGGCTTTGGAAATCCTCAAGCCAGCACTTGGTTTGATATCATTCACAACAAAAGTTTCCTGTGAAGTGCCTGAGTTTGACGAACTTCCTTGGCCTTTAGTGATCAGCATGTCAGACGGTGTAAAGCCACTTAGCTGCAGCCACCAGATGTACCTGGATGCCACCTGGCTGGGTGGGAGGATGATTCATGCAGTTTGCAACCAAACTGAGACCTTACAATTAGACGACTGAATAGCTGTGTCTAGAGGGAAGCATAATGAAAAGCTGGACTCAGTCTAACCATATAAGTTATTGCTTGGTGTGTATTGATTATATGTACAGTAGTAAATGTAGGTATTCACTGGTTAAAGTATGTTGAGCAAGACTGTGGTTCCAGCTGGTCATGTAGTATTTAGTTTTATAATGAAATGGAACACATACTTTAATCAGTCTGACTGCTTTGCCTTTCATTTATTTTCCATATTGTCAGTATTAAACATCCTTTTGAAATGATTTGCTCCTGGAGCTGTTACTCGTTAAGTTACAAAGGGCTGGGTTTTAGCTGATGAATGTCCTTGTACATTCTTGCTCTAACTTAACACATTCATCTAGAACAACAATAACCCAGTCACATCTCAATGAGCACATTTCCATGACATTAATTTGCCCATTGAGACCAGACATGAGTTTGGCAGGATAGACACAAAGGTATATAAATGTTTTGAAAAGCTTAAGGCTGTCAGTTCTTCCACTGCTTTCCATAGTCCTATTTAAAGATGGCCCCATTCCCTCACAGCACAAAATGCAAGACCAAAAGTGTCTAATTAGATTACAGTCCAAACTGACAGTTTTGACTTGCAGATTTCAATAATTCAAGGTGCATCTATGTAAGGACAGCTTTTTAAAGGGAACAGGATGGAGAATGTTCTGCAGACGTGTCATTCACTCGAGCTGAATTATTTCAAATTGTCAACGTCCCCTTTTCAGCTGCTACTCTTAAAAAAGCCAGTGTGTCAAATTGTGCTGTTTAGAACTTCTGGTTTTTGCAGTATGTGTGTGAAAAGTTTTGTTTCACTGTTTCTGTTGCTAATATTCTGTCCAATTTTAAAAACGAGATCTCCATCTAAATGTCTTAGATACAAACCTCGGTTACATTATTCTAGATAAAGCTACCTGGAAGTCTATTTTGTTTAGGGTGGCTTGGCCAAAGCCCAGAAATATATCAGGTTTATGAGATAAAGGTTTTGTTTAATATTGGATGATGAAGGCTGCTGCCATAAGCTTAACTTGTACATCTTAATTTTTCTGTCACAGTGCCCTGAGGTGCGTCTCAACATCATCTCCAACCTAGACTGTGTGAATGAAGTGATTGGCATCCGTCAGCTCTCCCAGTCACTGCTGCCGGCCATTGTGGAGCTGGCTGAGGATGCAAAGTGGAGGGTCCGTCTTGCCATCATAGAGTACATGCCCCTGTTGGCAGGGCAGCTGGTGAGTCATGGAGTCTAGGAAGATGGCTGAAACCCATATAAAATATGCTTTAAAGGTCTTTCTAATTAGTACATTGCATAGACCCAGAAATCTTAGTAATATGTAGACAAACAGACTTTATCAGACCTGATTTGACTGTAGACATTCAGGAAATGGCTCTAATTATGCTGTGTCTTTGTTTCTTCAGGGAGTGGAATTCTTTGACGAGAAGCTCAACACTCTTTGTATGGCCTGGCTTATTGACCATGGTAAGGCACTCATTAAATCTTTCCAAAAAGTTATGTCCTACATGATCAAATTTCATGCCTCAAAACAAATATTTATAAGAAGATGCTTACATTAGCAGCTTTTTTGGTCACATATTTTTATTTTATAAATACAGATTTTGTCCCAAATATTGTCTTATCTTCTAGTTTTATGTATGTTCTTATAACACCATAACCTCCCAAAAACCACGAAAGTCCCTCTTTCCTACATTTTCCAGTTGGACAAATTATATTCACTTTGGCTCTTGGAGCCCTGCAGCAGCCTGTAACACCTTAATGATGCACAACCCCTTTTTTGAAGGACCTCACATAAGACTCCTGCTCTGTTTCCTCATTTTCCATTACGCACATAAGCAATGTTTCATTAGAGCATCACAGCTCTTACTCACCTGAGCCTGGACAGTCAACAGATGGGTCTCCGCTTACCACTCTGATACTGTATTATTACCAGAACAAAGAGAGCCTAGGGTGGAAGGGAAGAGATTGATCAGCAAAAAGGGTGGGGGTAGGGGTGCACAAATAATCGAAATATAACTGAAACTCCAAAATGGCCGCTGCGAAAAATCTCAGGAGCTGCAATTTATTTTAAGAGGTAAAATGTGTCACAACATTGTTGTGCATTGTTAGCACAATAAGTGTTGTGCTACAGAGATTCCCCAGCCTACAAATCATATTCTCCAGTTGTAAAGGAACAAGTTTGTATGGTACAGGACCCAACAAATATCATATCATTTAAAAAGAAAAAAAAAATTCTTCAGTGAAAATAAAATGACCAATCCAAATGAAATTGCAATCACAATAGCTGCCTAAATAATCGTAATATGATTTTTTTTGCATATCACCTCTAGGTGGGGTTGACAACCTCCTCTAATTCCATATACAGTATACTGTAGCTATAAGTCGGGAAGGAGCAATGTCTTAAGACAACTATATCCTGCAGTACAGTGGATTTGACAAGTTGTCATCAGAATTTGTGTCACTGGAGTCTGAAATTGTCACAGTGGGGTAGTCAAGCGACTCTGTTTCACTCTTTCATACTTTCTGAATGTATCGCTGAACCTGCTTAGTTTAACCTTGTTCTTGAAGGCAGCACCCAGCAATTCATGCAGTGTATTTATACTGGAGTTAATGGTGTTAAAAATCACACTTGTGTCTCCGTGGTTGAGTTATATCTGAGCAGGTTTGCTCTGTGCTCTTCTCTCTTCCCAGTACTGTTTTGTGAGGCAGTCACCCATATTCAAATTCTGGAAGAGCTGTGTAACCATCGAACACACCCTGCTCCATTTTATAATCTCAGACATTGTCTTTTGCATAAATTTTTCACTCAGAGTATATAGTGTTCTCTTCACATCGAGTTTTCCAATTAGAGAGACACATTCGCTATTGAGGACAAAAGGCCAGCTGGGTTACATCATTGGAATGCTGCTGGTGCGAGTTTCTGTATGTACGTGTGTGTGTGTGTGTGTGGGGGGGGGGGGTTGAG
>NW_019524891.1:0-37054 GCF_002814215.2 Seriola lalandi dorsalis | reverse complement strand
GGGGGGTTAAGGCTATGCCACCCTTATGTAAGCCCTTCAAAGAAAGACAGGACTACAGAAATCAGCCCAGAATCTTTGGCTCACATACTCTATCTTTGTTCACCCCCAGAGAGATCTTGTATCTATTTAAAATTTCACATGACATACAAATGCCATGATTTCCCAGTATATTGGGTAACTACACTAAACTCTATTTTCTGGCTGTCTTATAAATCATACTGCTGTTGTGACATCTGGTCTTATTTCCTGCAATGTTATGCACTGCATTTTCTGCTTCGAGCTTTTATTGAGTTGAATTCCTTTTTAATTGCTGATAATTGAGATAAAAAATAATGGTGAGATGGTTTTACAACGTGTCATCTTTGCATGGCTGCCCATTTAATTCAAATTTCTAGCATATTTTTGTTTTTAATGCTCAGGTGTAATAATTCAAGTCACAGGTTCCCTACATTGTACAACGGAGAAATTCTAGTTTTTGTCAGAATTTTAGTGTTAAATCAAAAAACTCTAACCTAAGACACTTGGTGCAGAAGAAGAAAAACTCTTAATAGGGTGAAAAATTCGAGAAACTTAAGAAAAGCAACAGAGGACTAAAATAGCACCAAATAGCATAGTTACAATGTGGACAATCAGAATGATAATATTATAGCTGTAAACATACATGAAGCATTTCATTGAGCAACATGCAAGTGTTGCCTTGTGTCACTTGATCTCTCCACTGGTGAGACCTTGAAAGAGACAAAACTGGATCACATCATTCACACAGAATGCTTTCACGATAATTTTCTAGTGTATGCCATCCGTGAGGCAGCCACCTGTAATCTCATGAAGCTGGTGGAGAAGTTTGGAGCTGAGTGGGCTCAGAACACCATTGTGCCCAAAGTGCTGGGCATGGCCAACGACCCCAATTATCTCCACAGGATGACCACTCTGTTCTGCATCAATGTGAGTCAACAGTGTCATTTCCCATAAGTTTGCTCTCATGTTTAGTTCCTCAAAGTTAGTTTGAGGATTTTAATGTCCAGTTAATATGACACATTTTTACGTACTATTTATAGTTTGTCTGAAACTATTAGTTCCCTTTTCGAAAAACATTTGCTCATTATTGTTACATGTCATTCACAGGCTTTGTCAGAGGCATGTGGCCAGGATATCACCACTAAGCAGATGCTACCAGTGGTTCTCAAGATGTCCAATGACCAAGTGGCAAACGTGCGCTTCAATGTGGCCAAGTCCCTTCAGAAGATTGGACCTGTCCTCGACAGCAAGTATGTTGTCTTTGTAATTGCAAAATTGGATGTTTTCTATCTTCAGTGACAAAAATGTACTCTCGACCTAAAATCAAGAAACCACACTGACATTTTGTTTATAATTCTTGTCCTCTTTGTCCCAAAGTGCCCTTCAAACAGAGGTGAAGCCAGTGCTAGAGAAGCTGGCCTCAGACACAGACATGGATGTCAAGTACTTTGCCCAGGAGGCTATCAGTGGTAAGCATTTCTTTTTCTGCTATTGTGTACAAACTGAATGCCGTGAATCATATCTGATGCGTGTAAAGCGGAACGATATAGTAAAAAACATATTATTGTTTTCTCCTTTTTACACAGTGCTGGCCCTAGCGTAACCAACCCAACTTGGCTAAACCAGACAACCACCCTAAACAACAACACAAACACTTTTACAAGATATTTATTGATGTTCAGGAACAACTGGTAAATGTATAGAGAAAGCTGTTAACAATTGTTTTATCCTTTTTCCTTTTTATTTTTTACTGTCCAATGATAGTCCATGTCCAGGCATAGCACAGGCTTCTTTGTTAACTTTCCTCGGCTGTGAATGGGTGCTTTAACAAAGGCAAAGTATGATGAAATTACATTGCGTGGTGCATGCTGACCAATGTGCTACTGTACTAGCTAGGCATCGCTAACCAGAGCCCCTCTCACATTCCTCCCTTTTTACATCCTTGGCCACTGTTGTACTTTAGCCAGAGTCATTGCAGCATACCACATGTCTACGTTTGCTACCTAGCACCAAGAGCGGTGCTTGCTCTCTGTGATGCTGCACTTTCCTCTCAGTGCAAGACACAAACTTTGAGCAGCAGATGGAGCAACAAGCTGTCTGTTTTGCTGAGCTTCCTCTCAAATCGTCCGTTTGATAGCTTTTCCCAGAGACACTGGTGTGGCTCTCCAGAGAAGTGATTGAAAGGTCTGTGCAGGTCTAGTAGGCTGTCCGTCTTTTACACCAGAGCAAACCTGTTGTGTCTCCTAAATGCCTCACAGGATTGTTCGGTACAAAGCATGGACAAAGAAATAATGAGGGTGTCCATTACTGCATGTAATCTGAACTTTCAATGATTGCATGTACTAATCAATCTAAACTAGTGTTCTTTCCCAACTCTGTCTACCAGACTGCCCTGCCCCTCTGCACTGTTTGTTCTCTGCAGCAACACAGATTGAATTGGTCAAACAAATGAATTACCCCGACACAGTGTAATAGGGACCAGCTCAGTCGTAAAGTGTTGCTCATAATTATCCCTCCTCCAAATCCTCAGTGATTTTGTTGATGTGCATGGGTGGGAAGTAGTAGTCAGTTGTGACTTTCTGCAATATGTTCTCGGCATTGCTCTTAATCTTTGTGCCAACGACTTTGTTAAGCAGTGGTGTTTTCTTTTAGGATGCCAGGGTAAACAGTTTTCACCTGTCCTGTTCTGTAAAGAGACATTATTGTTCTTTTCTGTAAGGGACTCTTTATTCCTTGAACGTTAATAGGATGGTAAATCTAAATTGACTACAGCTATGAGGGCCATTGGGATTAACAAAACCATGGCACTCCTTGTGTCCTAGAGCCACCCAGTTTTCCTTTAAATCCGTGCCACGTCCTCCACTGTACATGAGATTTAAAAGCATAGGGTCAGTGAGCATTGAGGCCTTTTGCTTACAAATCTCTACACGATGGAGAACAAGTGCATGCTTTCAACGAAAGTGGGATGGGGGGCATGGAGCATGTGTACGTAAGGCTGCATAATGTTTTATTATGGGGTGGGAGCTGGGGTGGTTATGGGCGGGTTGAATAAATGTATCGTCTGTGTTGATAAAAGAAACTTTTGTCTTTCCCTGAACTCCTCTCGCTGTTCCCTTCTCCCCCACACCCTCCTGCCCTCTCATTTTGTTCTCTTGAATAAACCTTGATTGTTGATTGTCCTGTATCACAAAGACTGTGCTTTTATTTTTATTTTGAATTCTCTCCACAATTGGGATGCTGTACTACTGTATCTTCATCTGAATAAAGTAACTCAAAGGAACGGGTGTAGCCTGCTTTTATAATTGGTCTCTGCTTAAATACATCAAGGCCTCTCTAATTGCCAATTTGCCACATGGCAAGCAACAGGAAACAACTCTAATAAAACAGCCACTTTATTAGAATATGTATAATGAATTTGAATTGTTAGTGAAATATACAATGCCTGCAAACAGTATTGACATTAAATCACATTATGACACTAAACTAACATAATTAAAATAGATAACTACATATTGTTTTAAGTTTACAATTCAGTCTGATGTTGTTAAGATGTACTCTGGCTTCCTCCCTCAGTCAAAAGAAATGCAGGTTTAGGTTAATGGCGACTGAAAAGTGCCCATTTGTGTGAATGTGAGTGTGACTGGTTATTTGTCTCTATATGTCAGCCCTGTGATAGAATGGCGACCTGTCAAGGGTGTACCCCACCCTTGCCGTTAGGGCAACACTAACCCTTAAATTAATTCATATATATATATATATATATATATATATGATTGAGCTGTAAATTAAGTTGAAATGTGATCAGTGAACTCAGATTAACCCTCACTAAAAGAATAAAATATGTAAGCAATGGAAATGTCTGTGTGCAGTTAAAGCAGTGGAATCTGCTTTTCCCCCATTACCTTTGCTACAGATGGACAGTACAAATAAAACTATTCACCCTCTTCACTTCCATATTCTACACATGTAAACACTGCAAGTTTATCCTATTATTTGCAAAAAACTGCTCAAGCTCCGTCAAGCTGCTTGATGACCGTGAGTGCACAACAATTTTTAAGTCCTGCCAAAAATTCCTGATTGGCTAGAGGTCTGGTCTTGGCCGCTGTAGGGCTTGACATTGTTTTGAAGCCATTCCTGTGTAGCCTTGGCTTTATGTAGCCTCATTTTCTTGCTGGATAACAAATCGACCCAGTCACAGTTGTGTTGCAGACTGCAGCAGGTTTTCCTTGAGGGTTTCTCTTGTCTTGTAAGGCGTTCATTCTCTCCCCAGTCTTCACAAACCTTCAAGGACCCACTGCAGCCAAGCATCCCCAAAGCAGGATGATGCCACCCTGAGGCTTCTTGATAGGTATGATGCATTTCTGGTGATGTGCTTTCAGAAAAAATTGTTTATTGCGACGCAAAAAAAGAATTTGGTCTCACGGGAGCGACTGTCAAAGTATTTCAGTATCAAAAAAAGCCTAATTATGTCTTTTGTGATGTAAAACCTGAAGTCTATTTATCTTTAATTGTCTTTATAGGCTTTCAAACAATGTCCTTTAAGACATAAAGTATAGTTTCTCAGCATCTAAACGACTCAAGGAAATGTGGGATTAATTTCACATGTTCCTGGTGTCATGTTTGGTCCGCTCTGACCTGGTAGGCAGCTGCTGTGGAGATGAAAGCGTGGGTCCTCCGGGCTGTTTTGGCTGTAGGGAACCATGCAGAGCAGGGCAGGATCTGCACCTGACACCTGGCCCTCACCCTGACTACTGCTGAGGAGAGGAACGCTGCAAAATAAGGGTTGAGCTGCGAATGGATATTTGTCTCTCTCGAGTTTGAGTGTACGAAAAACGTTTCTTTTTTTTTACCTAAGTTTTCGAGGTCACCACATTAACGTTGTACTCCCTTTTTTTTTTCCTATATGCAACAGGTCTTACATGCACCATCATTTTTGTTAATTCCAAATGAGCAATCAACAGAGAGGATTAAAGGCAATAAATCACATGGCAGAGATCTTTATGAGAATCTCAACCATCCTTTTTAATCTCCTCAAATCTCCCATCAGCCCTCTTTGGAGCCGTGTGCCGTCCCAGTCCTCCCACCCAGCCCTTTGACTGTGTAGTTCCTTGCCAGAGCACATTATGCACGTATACCATAATGCACAGGTTGGCGTAGCTGCTGTGTGTCAGCACATTCTGCTACTGTGAGACCACCTTGAGAGCTGTGTAGACTATAGCCGCTTCAAGGCAGGACGTGCTTTTAAAGCAATGGTGTGAAGCAGGAGGAGGACTGATGGCAGATGGAACCTTTGAGACTGATAACAAAACTAAACCACACGTTGGACTTTCCCTCACGTTTGCCAAACGACAAAAAACTTTTTTTTTTTTAAGCTGGTGATCTAAACACAGAGTAACATGCCAAGCTTTGAACTGTAATTTTTCCAACAACCGAAAATCTTCATTAAAACACGATTACTTGAGGACGAGGGCCAATCTGCCCCCTAAATCCGCTTGAGTTCATGAGGCAGTAATGAAACAGCAGAAACCTATTTCTTTCTATTTAGATCCTGTTATTTGGGGGGATTTTCAGCAGCCAGAGCCCTTGACAGCACTGAGAGCCCTGACGTCAATGCAGCTGCCTCCCAGGACTGTGTCATTTATAATGAAAGGAGTCAAGCAAAGCCCCCACACAGCATGGCACACACACACACACACACACACACACACACACACACACACACACACACACACACACACACACACGCAGTGAGGTCAGATGCTCTCAGGGTGACAAATGACAAACATCAGTCAGGGAGAAGAGGAGCGTTGGCCTGCTCATTTTCCTTAAGTCACCTTGTCGCTTCAGCCCCCCCACCCCCTTCCTCCTCTCTTATTCTGTCATCTCTCAGCGATGCAGCAGTGGTTTATCAACTGTACAAACTTCTTCTCTAGATAGTATCAAGAGCTAACACGAAAGATTGCTCAAGCCAAGAGTGTGAGACCTCTTGGCCCGGCTGCAACGTGCAGCCCGGAGTGTGCAGGAGCTGATTTTTCCAGGCACTACTGGGTCATCTGTACTGGGATTTCTGACTCTGTCCATCTGCTGGCCAGCATGTTTTGAGCTTGTATTCACAGACAAGGGACTGAAGCTGAATAATGGGGGACACATGCGTATGAGTGCAGTACGACCTTCAGTGAAGACCTGGTTTCATATAAGAAAATCTTTGTTCCACTGGTAAACCTCACACACACACTCCATGCAGGGCTACAGCATTTACGTCAGACTCATTTGCTTCAAAGCCTGTACTGCTGTGCTGGGCTTTGCATTTTTTAATTTTTGTGTGTGTGTGTGTGTATTGCATGGTGAATATCACAGAAAAGGTGCAGCTTGTTACAAAAGTTGATTTTTTTCCCCCTCTGCATTCAGAGCTCGAGCATTTGTCTGAGTCTTTTTTTGTGCAGCTAATCCTGAACAGTGCTGTGATCTCCTGCTCTAAAAGACGCAGTAGGATGTTGTCATCCACCCTCCCCCAGTTGTCATGGCAACCATTGATGTCATTACAGTATACTTTGGCCTGATGAGTGAATAGGCCTCTGATATTGTGATATTTTATCGAAAGCGGAAAAAAAAAAAAAAAGATTATCACTGTCTGTCCTCGTATCAGCTTTCTTTTCTTTGTCTCGTCCCCCAAGAGTGTCAGTGACAGACAGCCTGCTGGAGGTCTCAGCAGCAGACAGTGCCACTGAATACATACTATAAATAACTACCTTTAAGTGGAAAACACTGGCGTCTTTAAGGGAAATTTGCGCACTTTTCAAATATGGAATTTAAGTGTTAAAATACCCTTTGCATGTTATCTGGTGGTGGTATTTTTTTCTCTCATAGCAAGAGGCTTTGAGTCGAAAGGAGAAGGAGTTTTATGTATTTATTTATTTTTTTATTCTTCAAAGCAAAGCTCATGGGTAGATCCCAATTTAAAGCTGCTGTCTGGTGGCTCCTCGTGCAGAGTCAAATTTACTCTGCATTAAAGGCAACAGATGCAAAACGCGAGGCTACATCGACTGAAATCTGATCAGTATTGAGGAGTTTCATACAGGCATGGACACGTGTGACCCATCCCATGTTTCATGACTATCAGTTTGGCTCAGCAGTATCAACCAGGTGTCGTGTACATGGTCTGATCCCAGGAAAAGAAGTGACACTGGTTTCCATGAACAGAACGATGACCCCCCCACCCCACCCCCCTCTCTTCTCTCTCACCTTCCTCTGGTGGTGTATTAGTGGGATTAGCTGTTCTCTGTCTGAGTGGGCTGATTGGATTGACGTGTTCTCTCTACATGATCCTTTCCACGCAGGAGAGACAGACCTCTGCTCTCAGGCTGCATTCGGAAGCCCTTTTATTTCCTCGTGCCACATTTTGCTCTGACTGTATTTACAGGCTGCAACTTGCAACCTTTTTCTCAGATGTGTTGTTGAGGTCAGTCAATCAGAGCTCAGCTCAGGACAGGCCCTCTTCACTGGAGCTGCACTTTGCTATCTGAAAAGGTGTCACGAGTTTTACGTAGTTTAATAAATATTGACAAGCGATTGCCATGGAGACAGACTGAACGTGATGTCAGATCAGTGATCTCAGGCACTGGTCAGGGCTTGAGTTCTTATCAGTGGTGATGAATTATTCAGCCCGTCCCCCCGCCTGTTAACACAGAGTATAAAAGAGTTCTGCAAAATGCTGCAGTGGCTCACAGCTGCTTGTACAAAACAGGAGTGGAGTGTGAGTTTGTTGTCTGGGTGACGTGTGCAGTGTCTTCCACACGACCACACGTTTTGTATATAAAGTGAATATGTCAGAGTGAAAGGGTCAGTTTGCCCAAATCCCCTATTCTCACAGAAATAGTTGGTTTTATTTGCTCCTGGTTTGAAATACCCTTCTCTGAGGTTTCTGCCTTCACCCCAAAACAGAATTTTATATGTGGTGCTCTCTGCAGTAAAAAGTTACATTTAAAAAAAGTCTACCAAAAAAACAGGACAGGACTACTGTAGAAACTGTTAAAGATAGTGTGCTTTATGGATCCAGAGTAACAGCTACTAGGGCTTATTGTTTTTTTGGATTTTCATATTTAATACCATGTCTCCACTTAATTTAAATGAGGAATTTGACTTTTCTCCTTTCCTGTAACATGTGAAATATTTACATTTTACCTTTGCTATGACGGTGGGATAGCATAGCATTATGTCCATCCACGAATGATTCATTTGTGTAAGCAAATTTGATTAATTTCAAATTTGTTTAGGAATATGCACTACTCCAGCAGTATTCAAAATGACTTTGTAAAGAGGCCTTGTGCCAACGTTAAGGTGGTGTGTGTTTTTAAATAAATTTAAAATGACCACAAACCCAGGGCCCTCTTGCAGAATTGCGATGATGGCAGAAATCTCAGATGCATATCTCAAAACATGACCAATAAAACTGAAACCAACAGCATAATTACAAACCACTTAGTGGGGAAATATATTTTCCTGACCCAGACCTTTAATGTCATGTGAACACAAAAGAGTGTTAGATCTAATTTGTCTAGTTAGCAAAAACCCTTTAGAAACACGTGAATGATTTAAATTAGGTGATAAGTCTCTTGTTGTAGGGTTGGATGTGTCTGAATCGTCATTTTGTGTTAATATTTTGGCTTTATGTAAATTTGCCTCTGCCACTATCCCAACAGCACTTGAAAATGACTCAGCACATTTTGTTCTATTGTCTTCTCAATGATTAGTCAGACCAGGTGGTAGAGTTTATTGCTTCAGAGAAATTCTGTCCAGCTATGCTTTCATTAGTAACAGGTAAACATATCCCCTTTCCAATAGGTTCTCTGACTGCCTTCACATCGTTGTTCCTTTGTTATGTGTGGAGAACCACACACAGTTGTCTACCTTCATTTCATGACCGGAACCTCTTGACCCTGTCAACAAAAGCTGTAGTTGGTATTTAAATGATATAACTCAAGCAGTCCCCTAGTTTCTGCTGAGTTGAGTTGAGTTGCTTTAGTTCTGGTTGAAATGATTTCAGGATCAGCAATGACTCAACAGTTTATATGAAGCACTTAGTGTGATTCATTTTTCCAGGTCATTAACTCACGCCTACATCGTGCAACCCTGGGGTTCTATCAGTCAGCTGCAGTTTGGAGTTACAGGACAACTGGATAATGTGGAGAATATAGCAGAGTGCGTGGTAGAAAGTACTTAAGTGTCAGTTCAGTAACCATGATTCAATAACCATTCATTTTTAAATATAGTGAAAAAAAAAAAAAGAAGAAAAACACCCACAATGTCATTCTGTTCAATAAACCTTTTTTAATCTCAACAGCAAGTTAGCTTATGTGTGGTCAACATCAATGAAGGTAAATATAAAACTGGATTTCTATTGATAGATTGATGTTTTTGTTTTATCAGCAGGAGGTGAAATTATGATACTTGGAAACACGTCCACTAGAATCTTCATGACTTTAGTCTTCAACTAGAGAAATATTGCTATAATACTTTTAAATGGCATACACTGATTGACCAACAAGAAAAAGCACAGTAGAGAAGCTGACAAAGAAGCTCCAAAACTCCACACGGTGGGTCGTACAGGGAAACTTCTGAGGGACTTTGGTTTTGTACCTTTGTAAAACCTGGCTCTACTTAACGTTCGGGAAAAAAAAAAAAAAATACAGAAAAGAAAAAACAAAATCCAAAATAATAAAATTAATTATAAAAGGGTCCAACCCGAAATAATGGCGCTATTCAAAATCTTAGTTTAGATTGAAAATACGAAAAGTAAAAGGCACACTGAACACTATTCACGTTCAACACAAAATTCACCTCGGTGCAACTTGAGCGAGCACTGAAGATTCACTAAACCCCTAATCTGTACAAAGAACACTCATCGTTAACTGAAAAGTGTTACTCTTTCTTGGATCAAAATCAACAATCAGATAAAGTCTTACTATGTCTGGTCTTTCTTTGAAAGAAATTTGTTTTGTGTCCATTATTGGTGGGGAAGAGAGAGGAGAAAGGTGTTTCCTATAGATTGCGGTGCGTTTCATCTGCCGGGAAACGGCAGAGCAATACAAACCCTTTTCCAACTCCACCAAAATCACCTCCTCCTCTCTTGCTACATCTCTTCTTCCCCTCGTTGTCAAAGTGCTCCAGTATTAAACTTCCACAGATCATCCTGCAGCTGTTCTAGTCTGACCACTGACAAAATGAGAGAAAACAATCAGCAAAATATTCACCTAAAAGCGAAATCCACCCCCTAATACTCATACACTGTCATGTATTAACGATGTAATATAGTTTCATGTTGAACACATCCTTCTGTTTTCGAAAGGACATTTTCAACATCTCACAGAAACTGGGTGTAATCTTATTCTTGTCAATAAATGTGGGTGTATGAGCATATAAACATACTGCTAGCTAACTAGTTTGTAAATTTTAGGGTGGAACTATTAATGAAGCCACAAGACCTGTTTTGCAACATGTCTTGTGGCTGCAGTGCACTCTGGTCCACGGAGGCCATTGTTGCTGTTGTTAGTGTCTGTGACTGATAAATGTCAGAGCTACATGGTCACTTACTGAGCTTTTGCTCTTACATCCAGAGGGACTGACACGGAAACTTGGTGTTTCACAGATGTGTTCAATTCCAGAAATGCCTCAATGTTATATACGTTATTCATTTAGATACTCGACATATGGTTTGTCATTTTTTTTTAACACAAAAGTACCGGAAAGTGACAGAAATATGCCAGTTTTTTGTCTTAAACTAAATATGTTTGGAGTTTGGACTGTTGCTCGGACAAACCAACCAATCTTAATATGAGAAATTAGTATATTTTTTTTTACAACTTTGTCATTTTACAGGCCAAACAATGTGTTGAGGAAGGAAATAAGGAATATAATAAGGAAATAACCAGCAGATAATTCCATCATTAGTTGCATCCTTCATCTCTTGAGAAACAGTGTTAAAAGCATTTTAGGGTGGATTCTCCCTTTAAGTCTTGCACAGGACTGCAACTACAGTTGGTCCACATTTTCTAGCCACCATTAAAGACTATTAACTGCCGCTATAAAGACTCCTAGTCAAACCACATCTGTACTTTACTGATGGTGAAGATATCTCAGTCTTGTCCACAAACAGAGTGACTGCCTTGTCTGAGAGTGAACCACAAACACTACACTTTAACCACTGACCACTGAAGGTCACGCAGTCTGGCAGATGGTCACAGTCCAATAATCTCATCTCGACCCTCTGACGCTCACCATCCTGTTATTCCAATGAAAACTTGTTTTCTTTAAATCAACATCATCTGTCAGAGAAGATACATCTGTGCACTTCAAGTAGATTGAACACAGTCTTAAGTGCTGTTTGAGGAAAAAAAAAATAAATCTCTCGTCCTGTTGCTGGCTTGCTGTCAGTCAAAGAGTGGTGGAGAGCCAATAGTCAAAATCCAGGTGACAGATGATGTTCTGCTGGTCTTTGTCTCACAGCAGCCCCAATGTCAGAGAGGAAACATTCTTTCATTACATCTAATGCAGGGAATCTCGAAGAGGTCATTCCATTATTATAAACACGATTCGTCATTAAACCAACACAGAGGCATAACTGGAGCACTGAATGATGTAAACCAGAATTTATCTAAAAGCTACATCTGTGCACTGAGGGAAAAGCACAGTTTGTGTTATTTCAAATCAAGGCGTCAATACAGTGTTTGTCTTTTTCAGTAATGACGACATGATGTGATGGATGTAGAAAAATTTGAAGTCTGAATTGTACACACACACACACACACACACACACACACACACACACACACACACACACACACACACACACACACACACACACACACACACACACACACACACACACACACACACAGCGAGTGAGTGAGTGAGAGATTATCTCCTGGTTACATCATCAGCTCAAGTGATGTCACTGCTGACGACTCAGAGGTCCCCGGGAACCAATCAGAGCTGGCTGTACAGGTGAGGCTTCCATTCATAATCCCTCAACATTTAGGATTAATATTGCTTCAGTATTGCCACAAAAATAGAATAATATTGACTGTCTAACACCGCAACTTCTCAACCAAACACACGTTAATTACATCAGCCCTCATTTATCAGGCAAACGCATGACCCACAATTCAACTGTTAAACAGACATGTGGCCATTTCGCCTGCAAAAACGGGTAATTATCCTCATCATATTGAGTATAATGAAACCTGGCAAGTGTGTGCAATCGGATGGAAAGGTGGAAAAGCAGTTCAGTAGTGTAAGAAATAAATCAGGATCAGTAGTTACATGTTACAAAAACCACAAAGAAAACAAACAAAAAAAACTGTATTATTTATGTCACATAGCCTATTCAAAAGACTGCAGCTATACCTATTATTTTTATTAGTCAGTTAACTAATGAAATAGCTCGGAGAGAGTTTATCACTGTTGAAAGCACAAATGTAGCTAAAGCTGAACAAATGGTGCGTTGCTCAGTAACCTGGTGCTTCACTCCACATGTTTAGAGTATTTACTTAGGCAGATGACAAACAAAGTTACCTGTTGTATTTTGGAAGAATACTCTAAAGTTAGTATTAGTGTTGAAACCTATGCACCACAAACATGTTAGCCTTTGCACTCACATTAGTGTGTAAAATAATTTCTAAAAATGGACACTTTTAACACTTGAATTTGTGGTGATTTCCATGGTACCGTGATAAATGAGGGCCATTTTCTCTTGTTCACTTGTTTTTTTTTTTATCTATTGAAATAAAAAAAATGCACAAAAGTGTTTTGAGATGTGTGTTGTAGATGGTGTCCTATTTTAAATACAAAAAGCACTGCCAGCCTTTGTGCTTTTGGTTGCCAGTCAGTCAGTCCTAAGTTTTTTGAGTTCTCTTTCAAACCATTTTTAGGTGAAATGCTGCACTCTGGCAGCCTCCAGGATGTGCAGCATCCCCCCATCCCCGGGCTGCGCAGCGCAGTCCTCACAGGTGGCACAACGTCTGTGACAACAGCAGCCTCGCCAAGTCAACACGGCGAAGCTCACACTGTGCCCCATATCGGACCTGTTCCTGCCTCACAGAGCTGATGAGAACGAGAACAGAGGAGAGGGAGAAAGGGAGGTAGGCTAAGGGAGGATTTTGGTAGAAATGTTGTCTGAGGTTCATCACAACTAAGAAATGAAGTTTGTATTAGTCGTACAAAAATTAACACTTTTCCTTCCCTGTTGCTACGCTTGTGGCCTCCACTTATATCTCCATTCTCTCTGCTCTTAACGCTGTGTAGGTTCTCATTGCTTAATACTGCTTTCTGTTAACCCTCTCAGCGGGCTTTAGTTGACCAGTACGAAGCCATGCTGTGAGTCCACGGTCTCCATCATCTCACTGTCCAAGAGGGAACTCTGCAGCTCAGGCAGGCTCAAACCATCTGAGTGCCCTGGACCAACCAAAACCCCAGCCATAGCTCCAACCTCAGCCTCTCCTGGAGCAGCTGGGACCAGTGAACAGGGGTCCAGCTGGAACTCATACTGCTCTGGGTGAAGACCCTCAGGGGAAGGCCCCAGGACTTGCTGCTCACAGCCTGCAGCGTAGCTGAAGCCCAGGCCACTGGCAGAAGCTTCATGATGCTGGGGATGGTGGAGCTGGTGATGGAGGTGAGATCCAGGTGGCAGGTGCTGGGTATAGTGGTGATGGCTCATGTAGGGATCATAAACCAGGCCTTCGCCAGGTTCCATCAAAGGGCTCAAACTATGGGGGTGGCTGAAGGGAGGTGAGGCCTGAGGACTGCTCTGCTGCTGGGGCTGAGGCTGATGGGCGGCCGACATGGGGGGGCCCTGAGGGGAAGTCTGAGGTGCCGCCGGGTCCAGAGCAGGGCTACCTGTCTGGTAGGATCCTTCAGCTATCTGCATCTGGTTGAAGTAGGCTTGCAGCCCCATGCCCTGTGACTGCTGCTGCAGGTACATCCTCTTCTGGTTCAGTCTGTAGGGAGAGCAGTTGAGCCCACTTAGATCGGCACCTTGGATAGGTGACACTTTGAATCTACACAAGTAAGAACAAAATGTATGCATAAGCAGTCATGAGCAAAATTTAGATTGAAAATGGATTTTGAAAAACCAAAATGCTGAATAACTCTTCTTATTTGTATTTATTTGCAATTGCTTTTTTGGCTGTAACAATACAGTCTAGTGAAAGGCCACAACTGCTAAATGAACACAATTATAAAATATTTTATAAAATGGCAAAAAAAGATGTGTGGAGCAGACATTTACAGCGTGATTTACCTGTGTTCTTGCAGCTGTTGCTCTAAACTTCGAGGAGTCTCCTTACAGAAAAGTTGACAGCTAGCAGGACTGTTAGCCAAGACGCTGGCCTTCTGGGCAGAAGAGAGATTGGGACTGATGACTGCGTTCAGGATAGCTACCATAACTGGCTACAAACTGTGTCATTATTGTTGCATCATAGCAGAGCTGATAAGCCTTAAATTTCCAAATGATATCACTGGATGTTATGTAAATCAGCCATTTGGCTTGATAAGACAGGGCTGTATCAGGCATAAACTTGTATGGACTAGTGGATCATTGAATGTAGTCATAATGAGTGAGTGTAGTTGGTGTTAGACTGTACCTGTAGTCTATGAGTGAGGTATTGTGTCTCCAAACTCTGTCTTCGGGACAGGAGAGGCGGCTGGGGCCCGCCTTGGTATAAAGCTAAGCCCCCCTGCTGCTTGGACGCCTCACCCTTTGATCAAAAACATAAAGCATAAGCATTATAACATGGGATGTGGACGCCCATGCCTCCGTACACGCATGCTCAAGGGCACGCGTATCGCAGATGCCCTCTCCTGACGGTTAATAAAGCTGTGTCAGGGTCTGGGTGCTTCATCATGTGGTCTAACTGGATTATCAATGCTGTCTCCTGCCCAAATGCCTGTGTGGTGACTGATCAGCCAGATGCTTTTCTCTAAATGGCATGTACCACAGGGATTTCGCATTAGTTAAATGAAATGAAAGCAAATTAAATGGATGATGGGGGCTGAGCATCATAACCAACAAGGACCTGCAATATTGCATTATAAGAGATGGACAAGAGGAAAACAACTAGATCTTATCTGCTTCTGCAATTGATTTTGTGTGTGTTCTTTTCTTAGGAAAGCCTTCAGATCTTTCCTCAAAAGTTTCCCGTTGCAGTGCGTGCATCACTTTGTGTATATGTGTGCCCGTCTTTGTGTGTGATTGCAGCTTTGCCTATTGAGTGCCAGTCACTACTATGGGTAAGTCTGACTGACTTCAACAATGGCCGCATTCACTTTGGCCTAGGCTCCAGGCCTCAGGCCCCAGGGGGATGGGAGACAGTAAACAAGCCACAGTTGGCTGGCTCTCCTGAGGTTACACAACAGCCTGGGTGCCTGTATGGGTTTTTTTGGGCAACACGGGGTGAGGATAGTAGAGGGACGGAGGCTGAGAACGGTGTTGGGAAAAGAAAGATCTTGAATGTGTTTATATAAAGGGTGAGTGTGTGTTTTTGGGTGATTGCAGTGGGACTAACCTCCAGGAGGTTGTGCAAGTGGTGCTGTGGTCCCAGGGGGCCCAGGACAGCCCCTTCCCCAGAGCCCATCTGCTCCACCAGCATCTGTACTTTGTTCAACTCCAGGATGCCTTTGGTCCTCGCCAAGTTCTGGAGGTGCTGACGAAACGCAACCAGACCTGAGAGCACAAACAAATGCCCATAGAACAGAGTCACTATTGATTTTTGCAGCTGATCGAGAGAATCACTTTTGTCTACATAACAGGATGTAAAAGGCTCTATCCTTTCAGAGAGTCTGGCTTAATCCTCACTGACGTTAGCAAATTGGTTGACCGGTTAGCACTTTTCATCGCCCAATCTGACAATGCGACTGGATGTACGTCATGAGCCGCTGTGGGTGTGTGTGCGCAACAGCAAGTAGCTCTGGTAAGACCCATCCAGTGGTGACACGCTGTAGCTTTAAACGATAGAACCTGACTCACAGGGATGGTGAGAGTTATTTAAAACCAGAGTCAGCAGTCTGACGCAAAAGAATCCACAGCATCAACACTCTCCAAAGAGGATTATAAAGAATAAATAAATAAATAACCGCAAATACCAACTGGGGACACACAGTGCAGGCTGTCAACGTAGAGCTAGAGAAGCAACACACATTTTTAAGCTATAATTATAGTTTCTATTGGCTAAAGCACAGGTGATTTACAACCTGCAGACACAGAATAATGTAGCTGTAAAGGGGAAAATGGAGAGCTAGATGAAGTTTAGCAGTTCTTTCTCTTTCTGTGGAGTAGAGACGATTCCTGCCTGCCACAGACTTTGAAAAGAGAAAGAAAAGCAAAACAGAAAATGTGCAGTACAGAGGGAAAAGGAAGATTGCGTGAAAAAGAGAGGGATGGAGAGATAGGAGATGGATTGGAGGGGTGAGAGAGAGAGAGACAGAGAGAGAGATATGTGGGCTGAAACCTTCAAATAACTGTGATTCATAACATGAATCATCACTGTTGTAGTCGTCACTGGAGAGGATGAGAGAAGGGAAGGGAGAGGAGAGGAGGTAGAGACGGGGAAAAAAAGTGTGTAAAAGAGTGTGTGAAATGAGAGGGTGGGAATGAGGCACTTTTATCCAGAAGGCAGTATACAGATATATGTGTGTGTGTGTGTGTGTGTGTGTGTGTGTGTGTGTGTGTGTGTGTGTGTGTGTGGGTGTGTGTGTGTGTGTGTGTGTGTGTGTGTGTGTGTGTGTGTGTGTGTGTAGAAAGGTGTGAGGGAGCAGCTGCAGCAGGGGTGTTGCGTTGTGTCATGAGAATCAGAGCTCTTCCTCTTGACTGGTGCTGTGTGGACCCCGGAGCCTCAGACATATGCGCTATGACACTTTATACATCAAACTCTCTGCAGTGACTGGGCTTAAGGAGATGTGTCCAATCTGGCATTTAATTGACACTTATATAAGAGCGTTTCTCTCAACCTGTCTACTTGACTACTTCCACTTCTGACGTGTGATGATGAAGTGATTTCCTATATGTCAAAGAATGTGTTTCAGTAAACTCTCAAGTGCAGGTCTGAACTTGCTGCATTCAGCTGTGTAGATAGAGCAATAAAGGTTTTATTGCATTATGTATATTATATGCATATTTTACAACTAACATTGCTGCCTACAGCAGGAAGGAGAGACTAGTTAAGACTTTTCTATATTCAATTTAAGGTGTCTTAATACCTTCTATAACCTTTTTAACGAAACTGAATTCAGTGCTTCCCTGTAAAACCTGAGACCTTTATTACCCACAATGCAACTCGATGGCCAAAAGTTCAGTAAGAGATTGGGCTATGTTATGCTATTTTTCTTTACTCCTCACCCCCAGACTTCATTTTCGAACTTGTCTTCAGACCCAACTGAAGCTGACTCAAGTGACATCACTTGAGTCAATTTATCAAATTTTGCGTAGCTCCATCTATAGCCATAAAAAGGCTTTAAACAATGTTTTTTCACATATGTAGTAGTACTTCCCAACATACTTTGATGTGTAAAATTGGTAGAGATCCCATTCAAGACAGACTTGTTTCTTATCGCCAATGGTTTGTGAGGAACTCAATCATCTTTCCATCTCTTCCTTGCAGCCTCCGATCATCTTATCAATTAAACTGCACTGAAAATGCAGTGTCATATAACATCAGGAGGGAGACTTGCTACTAAGGTAGCAAAATGGCCATATGCATATTGAGGTTGACCCTCAAATGCAGTGCTTGGGTTTATTGAGGAAGATACTTCACGAATTATAAGTCAATGTAGTCTGAGTGCGTACAGAACAGTGAGTTAAAAGTAAATTCGAGAGCTGGTCCAAAAAGGAGAATGACTGCATATGGAATTAAGAAAAGACTAATTAACACTAGTGGTTCTTACCTTGGGTGAGGGAGGTATCAGAGGCACGGCGTCCTTCTCTGAAGCTGATTGGGGAGCGGTTGTGTGTCTCCCTGTGCTGGGAAGTCAGGGCAGCCATTGCGGGGTTGGTGGGGCGAGCGCTCAAGAAAGGCGTAGGAGTGATGCCGGGGGCAGAGCTGTTCGCTGATACCACTTCACTGAGAGAGGGGGGATCCTCCAGCAGACCAAGGTCGCTGTGCATGGAGCCCATGTCATAGCCGATATCTGAGTCCACGCTACCCATGGAGGGGTTGTGGCCTAGAGTGAATAATTTACCTAGGGGATAAAATTTTCTTTATACATTCAAGAAAGTGATCCAGAAAACAGCTTCATTTCAGCACTGGATGCATGTGACAGACTCTTAAAGTGTGTGTTTGATCAGGTGACATCATACCTTGGTTTGAAGGCCCTGGCTGGTTGGTGACTTCAGAGAGGGTGTGTCTCCTCTGGCCAAACCGAGCCGTCTGATAGGCAGAGAGCAGGTGGGGCGGATCATCCTCTGTGTCAGGCTCTTCAGTCTCAATGCCCTCATCGATCGACGTCTCCATCATGTTGCTAGGCGATGAGGTGGAGGACTTTCGGAGGACAGTGGGGGGAGGTAGGGGATCCAGCAGGCAGCCATTCACCTAGATGGGGGGGGGACAATAACTTTACATTCAGTATTGACTTTGCCCAGAAGAAAACAACTCCACACTGAAGCAAGCAGAAGAAAGCAGGACACTTTTCACATTGGGACAATCAAAAATGAAAGTTGTTAGTCACATCAGGCATCTTAAAACCGTTAGACCACTTTGATACAATAAGGCGACCACCATACTGAGAATGAAAGCTCCGTTAGTTACTCTCCTCCCTCTGTTTTCCCTCCACTCACCACAGTTGGTCTGTGTGTTTGTTACAGCATGCGGGCCTGCCTGTGTGTTGGCGTAGAGGTGGAGGGTGGGGATAAAGGAATGCAGGGCCAGGAAGCGAGCTTTGACTGAAAGTGCTGTGTGACTGACACACACACACAGAGACATAAAATCACACACATTCACACACACAAAGATCATCTGCATGAGTTGCTGCAGTAACCGGAAAGCCTGGTGTTGGTCTAGAAAGAGCAACTTTGCCCAGTTCCCCATCTGCTTTCTGTAGTGTGCTGGGATAGGAATGCTGTTACTCAACCAAAACACACACACACACACACACACACACACACACACACACACACACACACACACACACACACACACACTGAGGACAGGAGGGGGAAAATGACATTGAGAAATAGGCGATGAAAAGGGGTGGGGTCATGAGGGGAGACAGAAGTTCAGGGATGAAGAAGAGGCAAGAGAGAGGAAGCTGAATGGAAAAAGGAAAAAGGCAAAAGAACAGGAGAAGGAAAAAAAAATCCAAAAGCTAAAAAAGAAAAGATGAGCTGTTGGCTGATGGGTAGGAAGTCACGGTGGCGAGATCGCTGGAGCAGCGCAGCAGCTTCCTGTCCATGTGTGTTCACTCAGCTCCGCATTAGGTCACATCATCATCACAGGACCGCTTACATAACCATGCTCCATTCATGCAGATAACACGCACTCTGTCTGTGCTCTGTTCTGCTTACCACAGACACACACACAAAAACGTACACATCACTCTTTAATGAAGACAGAAGAGGGGGTGGGGATAGAAAAGAAATCTTGAAGAATGATAGTGCATTTATGTGAATGTGCGTGTGTGCATTTAGTCCTGCAGGTGTGTGAGGCCATCAACTCAGACCACTGGTGTCTGTGTTCTGTAATAGTCGGTCAGCTCAACCACAGGCCTGGAGGAAAAGGTTGCTGGTTGGCACAAATAAACAGAGAAAGAGGGCGAACACTCTGTGTGTGTGTGTGTGTGTGTGTGTGTGTGTGTGTGTGTGTGTGTGTGTGTGTGTGTGTGTGTGTGTGTGTGTGTGTGTGTGTCTCCAGGAGCCATGCAGGACAGGCAGCTGTCCTGTCTGATGTGTGCTGGCTGAGTGCTTACATAAGAGAACAAGTTAGCTGCACTCTGGCAGGTTGACGGAGCAAGCCAACGCTTGAAACCTCAAAGGAGTCTGGTGGACACGCATGCACACACATACGCGCGCACACAAGCACGCACGCATACATACACATGGGTGCGCACAAGCATTTCTGATTCACAGTGAGTGGGTATGCTTTATCAAAGTGAATCACTGTCAAGCTTAGTGGGATCATTTTTCAGGACATACTTGTGCAAGCTGATAATAACCGTAATAACTACAACTTCCATAACTGGAAGGCCAGATGTGAGTGAGCTGTCATATGAGGACGACCACAAAAACAAAAAGACATCTTTGTCCCCAAAGCCTCAACCTGTTTTTACTGGTATTGGACCTACTTTGGGCGTGTTGATGTCCTCCACCATGAAATTCTGCTCCAGAGGACATGCAGTTTGGGGGAAGGTGAAAGCATCAGAGGAGGCTTGGGGCACAGCTGGGGAGCGCAACAGACGAACACCCTGCGGGAGTAAACCCACCTGGGCTGAACCACTGGTCGACTGCAGAAAGGGACAAAAACAGAGACTGTGAGACTCTTTGACATTACATCAAAAAACCCTCTCCAATTCATAGCCAATACTTAACAACATCCTTGATAATGATACAATTATGACAAAATTGAGCTGCAGTGAATTTGACTTTGTAATCCAAACAAGACAAGAAAGACAGATCCTAGATTGTGAGGAAAATGAAAGAGAAATTGACAAACGTCGGTAAGAAGAGACAGTGGGCAAAGAAAAGAAATAATGAATTATGGAGCTGAGGGAGACGCACGAAGATCAAGGCTGGGCGGAAAAGACTGCAAGAGAGTAGGTGAAGACAGAACCTGGCTGGACAAATAAATGAATGTCTGTCCGTTTGTTTGTTCCTAGGTGCAGGTGTGAATAATGGAACTTTGATCAGGGAGGCGTGGATGATAATCTCTGCATACATTATTCAGAACCCCCTCCTCGCCCAGACGTCCTGCAGTTACCTTGACGACAGTCTGTTCGGCGATGGTGCTGGGCCGTCGCTGGCGGGCGTCGAGCCTCTGTTCGACAGGGAAGCTGCAGCGATGGGCCTTGAGCCGTTCCACCAGCAGGTAGTAGATAGCAGCAAAGTGGTTGTAGCTTTTGTTCTGCAGAGACTAGAGGATGGCATACAACATAAATGGCGGCGTCTGTAATTGAAGTTATTACTGAAGCACACCTTCAATTTTGGATGACTTGACCGCGACAGCTCTTAAGATATGATGAGATAATTCTTTAATTATCCCTGTGTGAAATTGGGTTACTGCAGCAGCTTCAGAACAGAGAACAGATTAAAAATACAACTGGTAGGGCACAGAGAGTGCAGACCTCTGCCAAGGCGAATGTCAAAAACCAGACTTCAGAGAAAAAAAATCAACTTCATGATAAATGATCTGGATCTGCCCCAAAATTTATTGGGTACTTCCCTTGCCCATTCCTTTAAAGTTTGGTGCAAAAAGGTTTGATACCTTTTGCATAAAGTTTCTTTCAATCATTCAAATATTGACAAATAACAGTAAGGAGACCTACAGTGCGAACTGCATTTCCCATGTGTGCACTATTGGATGTCGTTATAAGCCGTCTGATTTACATGCAGTAAAAGTCGGCCAATAATAGGTATAGATATATTATGATGTTCAGGTATAACAAAAATTATGTTCCTATTCTACCTTTTATCTATACCTTGCAGTTATGAACAAAATGCCCTCAAAGAACTTCTGTCAATGTATGTGGATTATCATTGCTGCCTCTAACTAGCTAGTAACTAAAACTGTCAAATAAATGTAGTGATGTAGATGTAAAGTGGCATTAAATACATACTCAAGTAAAGTACAAGTACCTAAAAATTGTACGTCAGTACCTGAGGAAAAGTTATTATCCCCCACTGGCTGTTCATGTTAGCAGACAATTATTTTCTCAAGGGTGAGATTAAGGCACAAGGGAGGCCCCATGTCTGGGTTTGCCTAGGGCCCCTGCATTACTAAATCCACCCCTACTTCCACAAGAATGAGAACATGATTCCACATGTTTTTATCCTTCATGTATCTGTATGTTGCTCTATTACACTGCTGGACATACATGTTCTACATAAGCAGAATAATGCATATTCACTGTGACCATCTGAAGTCTGAAGCTTTAACCTTTAAAGCACTCCCCTTCTTATCCCTGTTGAATAAATAATGCAAAGTCCTCACCTCTATAGTCTTGTGCTGGTCGATGCCAAGGCTGTGCATCAGGCGAAGGACCTGTTCGCTGTACTCTCCCACGCCCACCTCGCCCTCAGCAGACAGGAGCTGTTGGTACAGGACAGGCCTCTGTACTGGAACATCCAGAGCCATCCACTTGTGCTCCTTGATCTGGGCCACAGACAGACGCTTTGACGGATCCAGGACCAACATCCTGCGGATCAGGTGCTCACAGTCTGCAAGGGATGAAAAGGAAAAACATAGACGTGGTAAGAACATTTTTATAGCCTTTCATATTTTAGATCATCCCTTTCTAAAAAGGAAGAGGTTGTGTTTGATAACACAAGGCATGTCTTGCATTAGCTATGATGAAGCAAATTAAGCTACAAACCATCAAGTCCTCATCAATGTAGCCCAGAGGTAGTGGGGCTGAAATAACACTTAGGAGCTTAAAATCTGCTCAATTCTTTTCTTAGTTTCTTCTGCCGTCACTTTCTGAGCAACGTGTCTACACTCTTTTCTACTTTCCTCCCTTCCTAATGAGAGCTCCTCACCTCTTGTTAGTGGCTAGATGAGTTTGACGTCAGACACAGCTGGATTCTTAACAGGATTACAGTTCCCCTGGCTGTGCCGCTTTGGCCTACCTACACCCCTACTGCCTGCACCGCATTCCTGCCTGCCACACGGCATCTTTACCCATATACCCTGCTGATACAGTCTTAAAGTAAAACAGGTGTGTTTTCAAAAAATAAGCTCTGCAGTTGCTCATTATTTTCTTTAATGCTGTCTTTACTGGAATATGTTTCTCAAATTAATGATCTGTACCTTGCATTGAGTGAAAAGTCAACTTGTCTTTTTCAAAAATCTCAAAACAAAACACGATTCAAGTGCTGTGCTTAGGTGATTAATGTTCTGTTTTTGAAACACATTTTAAGTCTAATAATCATAATGTCTTTCTTCCAATTTTCACGCAGTAGAGGCAGAGCTTCCCAGTCATAAGTGACACTTCACAGATCATTCATTTTTGGTAAATTTGACTAAAATTTGAACAATTTTGGAGTGTTCAAAGAGCCAAAGTTAATTTTTTAACACACATTAGCAACCTCCTGCAGGTCACCTTCTCTCCTGTTCTATCACTGTCCATAGATATCCTGTCTTCAGTCACAGCTTTAGGAGAGAGCCCAAGGACCTGGCTGCCAACATTAACTCCCTGCTGCACATTCTTCCCAGCACTGCTGATCTACTAACGTCTACTTACATCACGTTTTTCTACCTTGTGCCTGGCAGTTCAGCCAACTAAATTTTTTCCCCCATAATGAGCATAACCAGTGTGCCCTTCAATCCCCTTTTAAACCATGCTGTGGTATCATAACAGCTTGTGCAGCTGCAACCTGCTTCAAATCCAATACAATACATTACACTACAATTTGTTTGACCCAGAAGTTACTCAGGCTCTGTGTTGCTACAGGCGTGTTTATAGCAACAGTTGAAGCAGAGCACATTTTTCAAAGCTACTAACCACCAGGGAAGGCTGGACTATGTAAAGGGGCCGACACCGCATAAGCGTCTAGCTGGCCGGCTGGCTGATTGATTGGCACACTGTTCTTAGCCATTACATTACACCACCATGACTCAACCACAGAACCATCCCAGTTAACACTTGCAATGTCCCAGTGGTGTAGAGTTGCACCAAGTCCCTCAGTGAAGGAGACCAGCACTCTGTTGCGAAAAGTTGAAGAGCAGAGAGCAGGTACTGAGGCTTTATGTTTATTGTCTATTTTATTATTTATCTATCAGACAGAGGAACTTAAAAATAACAGACTATAACCAATATATAAAAATGCTGCTGTGAACATAACATTAAGAAACACAAATTGCAATTCAAAGCTGTCAAACATTAGCGGATTTCACATCAAGCTCCTAGTTTTGTTCCAGTGTGGACTGTGATTGGTCAAACTGATTTGTCAACAGTAAACTGTTTTGCAAATAAATTGATCATTCAAGTAATTTTCTAAAGCAAGCACTCCAAAGTTTTCTCTGTTTCATATCATTGTTAATTGCCTATCTTTGGGACTGTCTAACAGAGCAAGAGATCTGAGGACATCACCTGGAGGACCAACAATGACGCTGTGTACAAGAGGGGCATTTCCTAATTTCTTAGGAAGCTTAGATCTAACAATATATGTAGGAAGATGCTGGAGATCTTCTACCATCTACTGTGCTGTGCTGCGTTGCACTTTACAACAGCCCACCTCTATGTGACAGGTGAACAGAATGCTGCACTACCATCTGTACATACTGTCTATATTATACTTTTATTGCATTTATTATACACTGTTATTTTGCGCACTTCTAATTGAGCTCCAGTCTCTCTTAAATTGCACACCATCCTGCTGTTTCTGATATTGTATCAGTTAATCAATATAATGCTGGTTTAGGCTATTCTGTACTACCATCTACCAGGCCTGTGCAATGCGCAACATCATGGGAGACATAAAACAACATCTACCGTAGTCATTAGTCAGTAAGTTGGGAGAGGACCACAACATTCAGAGTTTACTGTGCGGTGCTAGGCTGTGCTGTTAACCACAGCGCCAGTGAGAGGAACGAGTAGATGAGATGGACTGTTTCTGGATGAAGAAATCGGCACACTCTGTTCTCCTTGTTCAGGGAACAGGGACTGGACTGGGGGTGGGGAGGCGGGTTTGAGTGTCAGTCTGGCCAAGGAGCTGACATTACACTCCTACATTCCCCTTATGTCTTAATTGTTTCAAGGTCCTGAACAGGAAAAAAAAAAAGAAATCTGGTCGACTCTCTCACCACACCCCCTGTGGAGAAAGTGCTACAGACTTGCAGATGGGATACAGAGAAACAAGACAAGAGAAACAGACAGGGCCACAGACGGACAGGAAGATGTCTCACAGACAGAGCATGAGTCAGACAGACATACGAGCAGACAGACAGGCAGAGTCTCCTCAGAGAGACAGTCAGGCAACCTGCTGGAAGGCCTCACTGGCTCTTCCCCAGGTTACATAAACAGCTCCAGCTCTAGACTTAATCTGTTGCCAGCTAGCTAGCACAGCCGCTAACAGCAGGACTGCTTTGAGACAGTTAGCCAACCTGACTCACTCTGCAGCATGCAGGCATGCACATACACACTGACACATTACAGAGGACATTAGCAGAGTGTCTCTTACTGTATCCCCTTCAAATGAGTGTAATGCTCTCTTGTTAATGAAATGACCCCCTGACTGGTTACAGCCACAAGAGAGTCTGCCAGTGATCATGCAAGAGTACGGTGACTTAAATAGGAAAGTGTGATCTATTAATCTGAGCAGCACTGTCCCTCACAGGAATTTTCATGCCATTTTTGTCTCAGTTTGACTACATACTGATAAAAAAGACTGGGAGGTGTCTCACAAATGCACTGCATGTGTGTACATTTTCAGGAATGTGAGGTACTGATGAGTGGGAGTTGGCACAGACACCTCTTATTTTCTGTCCAATATCCCAGAGAGAATGAGCTCGTCTCCTCTTACCTTCCGTCATGAAGTAGGGGATGCGAAACCTTCCCTCTAGGACTCTCTGTCTGAGAACAGGCAGAGTGGGCCCGTCGAAGGGCAATGCGCCACACACCAGTACGTACAGCACCACCCCCATACTCTGTGAACATGGAAAGATGCACACACATAGATCAAGGTCAGGGCAATCAGTAAACCGATCAATCAATCAGATGTGTCCGGATGTAAATAAGGCTAAGATTATTGTTTGCATTCACAGACTTGCATACTGTACACACAAAAGCCAGTCCTTCACACAAACACAAAAAATGAATTGCAATATACAACAGGCAATAAACTGCATTTGGGAAATCACACTCCACATCCCTACAGCACCACATAACAGGAACAAAATCTGCTGAGTTCATATTAAATATATATAGATACATATTTGATATTCGAAACTTATTGTTTCAGCTGATGGTAAGTCCTGCACAAAAATATCTCAAAGAAATAGATGTACAGTCTGTGATATGTATTCAATGCATATATCACTGTATGTTTAATTGAATATTAAATATAATGTGGCACAGTTATCTTCAGTATGCAACCAGTCTTCTTACCCAGATGTCAAGCTGCGGGCCCTCATACTGCTGTCCCTCAAAAACCTCTGGAGCAGCATAAGGCGGGCTGCCGCACCATGTGGCCAGAGGCTCCCCAGGCTGGAAGAAATTCCCAAATCCAAAATCTACATAACACAGAACACCAGAGGTAAGTGGGTGAGTGGGAGAAAAGGTGAAGATCATTTCAAACATTAAAGTTGAAACTGTAAAGGCCCTTCCAAAATTGGACAACTGACCACAAGGTGTTTACAGCAGTTTATGTAAAAAGCCAACCTCTAACTGTAAGTATTTCTTGTGACTGCAAAAAAAGGGAAGCGGTTACGGTTACAGTATTGCTGTGGTGATGTGCATGCTCAAGTGGTCAAACCGTATGGAGGAAATATGCAGAACAAGAGAGGAGAGTAATGCCTTGTGATTGAGAGTTTTTAAGTGTCTCCATGGGGTCCGCAGGTTTTGCATAACGTTATATGTGATCCACATATTTTTGCGTTGAGGAAATGGGCCTTTGCATGAGGTAACCTCCCCTGGAGACTGACACGAGGTCATCAGTGCTGTGCTCTGATTGGTTGATGTGTAGAGTGACTCTGATTTTAAACCTTCAGAGGAGTAAAACAGAGGAGTCTAACTTACACTTGCACAGATACACACAGAGAGAAGTTCACGTCTGCCTTTCATTAAACTCCAACTAAAAGCTGTAGTAATATCTGCCAAATCACAGTCAGTCAACTTGCGTGCCTGCAATCACTCAGCCAACCCCTTTTTTCTATTAGTTTGTATCATTCTCATCCCACCTCCGTCTTTCCTAAATGTTCTCCAGTAAATGATCCTTTGTCTCCTGTCCTGGTTTGGTTTTACAAGACTTGCGTTGCTACTAGCGCTTACTTCTCATGCTGAGATGATCGTTCCATTAATTCATCAGCAGAAAGTTAATCAGTGATTATTCACATAACAGATTAATAATTTTAAATCAAGAAAAATCTTTAACATTTGCTGGTTATAGCTTCTCAGATAAGATGATTTGATGACGAATAATAGAAAATAATTCAAGGTCAATTTAGGTCATTATCAGTGGGACCCTGTGATGGTGTCATGGGACCCGACAGCAACAGAAGCAGACAATCAGGCTCACTTAACCCTCCACCCCCACCCTTTTTCCATAATTCAAAACAGTTACATAAACAGAAAAATGTATTGCAAAACAAATAAATAACACTGATAAAAAAAAAAAATCTGGCTTACATAATGGGGCTAGAGGTGATGTGGGTTCATACACACAGTGAGCAGTGTGAGAGCAAGAGACCGAATGTGTAACCAATTCCTTTTCCTTTGCTCTGTAACTGTAACTACTGTCATAGTGGCGCGCCCAGCCCCACACACACACACATACATACATACAAAATATCTCACATTGTGTAGAGCAGCATTTAATTTATATAGTCTATAAAATGCAAGAAAGTAGTGAAAGCATTATTTCCTGGAGCAAAATACATAAGTCCAAAACCCAAAAATATTCTGTTTACAAAGACATGAAGCAGAAAAGCAGCAAATATTCACATTGAAAAGACTGGAGGCGACAAATAATTGGAAAATCATTAAATAAAAATAATTTAATTAAATGAGTCTTTAACTATCAAAATGTTTGACAGTTTTCTGTCTGTTAACTGATTGTTTCATCAACGAATTGTTTAGGGTGTGATGGTGTCTGAGGCCTAATGATTAAGAGGTCTACCATATAACGTCACTGCAATGCCCATTTGTTGCATGACATTGCCGATCCATCTCTCCTCTAAAGGAAATTCTAGTTCACTGTTCACATGTTGGACTCAGGTTTGAAAGATTAGAGCAGTGAACACGTCAACTGAAAAGAAAATAGAAGGTTTGACATTGTGTGTGAGCATGTACTCAGTCTTTTAATTACTGCAGTGCAGGTAACGGCAGGTGTGGAGGGTAAAGCAGTACGCCACAGTAAAGTTTATTACAAGTATGTTTACTGTCTGATGCTGCTGTGAAGGTGAGATGTGAGAGGCAGAGCAGAGCGGAGCAGTGCAGTCGGTTTATCGTCAGAAGCTGTGACCCAATTCATGGAGCTGAATACTGAGCAGACTGGTTGACGTCAAAAGCTCCAGCACGCTGCAGGCTACTAACAGCACTCACAGCTCAACAGGAAGGGCGGGGTGGGGAACGAGTGTGTGTCGCACACAACAGTATTAGCATAATATTAGCCTAAACATGTCACACTGGAATATACTCCTGCTAACAAAACTGTGTTTGTGTGCGTGTTGATGTGACGAGTGTATGAGAGAAGAGGACAGCATCCAGCAGTCAAAACTGTATTGTTCCTAATAACAGGGTATGAGCATTGATACAGTTAATGGTTGCAGCCAAGGATGCACTGCACTACGCTGGATACACTCCTCCTTTCTCTTCTCGTGCCTTTTCATCTCTTCTCTTCGCTCACACTTGTTATCACCTAAAACCTTTTTCTCCTTTGTTGTTGTTCTGCTTGTATACTTCAGGCTTCTGAAACCTCAGCACAGCAGCACCTTCCACTGCTCTTTGACCGCCCCTGGCCACTCTTGGCTGCCCGAATCAAATTCAAGTCACTAATGCTTGCCTACAGAATGACTTCTGCATCTGCACCCATCTACTTGAACTTAATCATAGAGGCTTATGGCTCCTTCTCAGCCACTGCATTCCTCCAAGGAACGTCATCTGGCATTGCCATTCCTACACACACAAGGCAATCTCAGTCCAGAGTGTTCTCGTCTGTGGTTCCCCGACCAAAGGGGAACGAGCTACCAAATGCTATCAGAGCAGTGGTATCCCTCTTTATCTTCAAGAATCTCTTGACGAGTCATCTCTTCCAAGAGCACCTCCTCTCCTAACACACATAACCTACACTTACTGTGCATTTCTTTACCTGATCTCCTTGCACTTTGTCTTATTGAACAGATTTAGTACTTACTGCCTACTTCAAAGCCTGCTACTATATTGAACCTTGAATGTTATCACTCACTTGTAAGTTGCTTTTGATAAAAGCGTCTCCCAAATGAGTAAATGTAAATGTATTCCTGTATAACAGATGCTACCAAGACATTTCGTTGACTTCACGGCTCTTCTCCACTTGAGCTTTTGTTGCACTAAGTTTATAGTTATCACATGTCACATATGTCCACAGTGGCAGCTGTTCAATCAAAGTTTAACAGTCTCACATTAACTGAGAACCTCAACCTGGTACGATTGATTTCACTTGAAACAGTTTCCACTGCAGTCTTATATCTAATAGATGGTAGATTTGGTTAGAAAACTTACTCAAAGTGGGAAATACAGTAAATATCATGGTATATGTGACTGTATAAAACTGTTTAAGGTACTGAAAACTCATATTCCTACCACGATGGGGTCCCACATGAACATACAAATTTATGCCAAATTTAAACAGTTCTTGTTATTTCATAGAAACCGATTTCTACATTACATATGTTTTTGTCTGTTCTGTTCTCTTCTGACAGGTTTGCTCCGTTGATGTCATGTGCGTCTGAGCATCAAACACGATTTATCAACAGAATGTGATCACTGTAAGTGAATTGTTTTGTCACTGTCAATCAAATCTAATCACTTAACAGAGCAGATTAGCTGAGTTTTATACAATACCTAAATAGGGTTTTTTCACCCAATTTTTTTTCACTTTTTGTTGTTGATTATTTAAATATGAACCTTTAATGTACCAGGGAAATCTTGAAGAATTGACACCAAACCTCTTAGGGACTTTAAAAATCATGTGATATGATCAAAAGCTCCAGAACAGCTGCTAAATGGGCCTTGAGGAGAACTACTGTTTGCAAGGTCAAAAATGGACTTCGATGCTCAATGGGAATGCTTCATTAACGGTAATTACAAAAAGTGAACACCTGACATATCAAGGTCCTTCATCAGACTGTTGTAAAAATCTTGTAAATCAAATACAGCCTGCTCACAGTCCTGCTCACTGACTTGAAACATAGATCACAATGATCCAATATATAGTATTACAGAACTAAACTGCTGGGGGATTTCCATGACGCACTGAGCGCACTCTCTCTCTCTCTCTATCCATTTATACTGTACTACTTCATGTCACTATCTTTGTATTTTTTCTCTCCCTTAGTTTGTGCTTCTCCTCTCTGTGTCTCTCTCTCTCTGTCCTCATTCTGCAGGTATTTGTTTTTGGAGCAGCAGGATCCAGATCTGCCACTACAACACTCATTATCATCATTGTGTATACTACTGTCCATGGTCTCTCTCTCTCTCTCACTCTCTCTCTTTCTCCTCCCTCAACCCCTCTTTCTGCTCTCGAACCCAACCAGTCAAGGCAGACGGCCTCTCACCATGAACCTGGTTCTGTTGGAGGTTTCTTCCTTTTCGCCAAATGCTCGCTCCTTGTAGGAACTGTTGGGTTTCTCTCTATAACAAAAAAGGTCTTGACCTTACCCTGTAAAGTGCTGTGAGATAATGTATATTGTGATTTGGCACAGTTGAATTTAATTGAATATAATCAGAGATAATAAAGGAATAGCTGCTAGGAAAAAGTCTCCGTCTACTTTCATTTCATGGTATACTGTATGTAATATATGTCATATTGTACAACCACAGTGTTTTCCTTTTGTTTCTTTAAAGAACAATCCATGTGTATAGATGTAAAAGTAGTTAGAAACTGTTTCTCCACCAACTCTACTTGATCTGGAGATTGTTTGTACTCACTACATTGTTTAATTGAGCATGAAACACCTTTCAAGTTTGGCGAATTTCCAATGGCATCACTGTGTTGATGGCTTCAACCTTGAAAAATTCAAATATAGTTAATGAAGCTATAAATGCCTGGTGACGGTTTCATGATATGAGACAACTTACAACATATCAGATATTGTTTTTGAAAGTGGTTCTCCTAGGTTCTCTTGGTCACATAGGTTGCCCTCCTCGCTTCCACTGATCCGGCAACTTGCTTTTGTTTTTGTTATTTCTCCTCTGCAATTTCCATTCCCTTCAATCTGTCAACTTGAACGTAAAGAGGCTGTTTGAAGTGAAAACATGAAGGGCACCCCCTGCTGCTGCTGTTCCCCTCTCCGCTGCAGCCACCATGAGCATGACCTTTCTTTGACTGACCACTGCCTGGTTAAGCTTCATACAGACTGACCAGTGGTGGCCTTTAAAAAGCAGGGAGGCATAACTGGATTGCAGAAAAACCCCTGAAGCATAGGTACTCTGTCTGCCCATGCATATTCAGACTAGTGCTGCAACGAGAAACAGAAAACTAATTGTAAATTTTAATAATCAACTGTTCATCAATCAAAAATGACCAAATATTCATTGGTGCTATTCAAGTTCACAAATGTGAGAATTTCCTGCTTTTACTTGTTAAATATCATTGTAAACTGAATATCTTTGGATTTTGGACTCTTGGTCAACAAGGCTGAGTTAATAATATATGAAACATTTAAAATAAATATACCAAAAAGTGTCAAACGCAACATTAAAATAAGATAAAATATGGGAAGCGTAACAGGAATATAATTTTAAATAAAGTTGAATGGAATTAAAATATTCAAACGATTAAATAAAAGCAAGGATATAGACTTTTTTCTTTTTAAAAAAAAGCAAGATGAAAAAGGTGATAAGATGATTTTTTGTAGAAAAAAAAGGAGATGTGAGTCAATGGGCCTAGACAAAACAACTACCAAAATACCTGAACAGTCCAATCCATTTCTTGTTGTTAGTTACAGTCCTATCCAATTTGCATTTAAAGTCTAAAAATAATCAACAGATGAATGAAAATGAAAATAACTATTAGATGAAGCTCTAGATGCAGATTAGCCCTGCATGAACACAGACAGACATGGAAATCTTTACTCCTCTTGGTTGAATGGATGACTGCTCTAAACTGACATCAATGTGACTAATGCAGTTGGAAAATTTGAAGTCGGGACCTTCTTTCTCACGTACAGTATGAATCTGACATGTTTTCTTCATGTACCATTTACTAAACATGTCAGAGAACATAATGGGTAAAAGAGGTACAAAATGTACTTTGCTGCTGATGTTCTCCCTAGAGAAGTTTTCTCTAATCATAAGCCAGGTAATGTTCTGTTCATTGTTTTTCTGCTTCAAATCTAATCTGCCGTGCGGACAATCGGCTGTGAGTCAGACATGTTTGTGAAAATTACTGCTGGGGTAATAACATCTCCAGGTTATCATCTTGGACCCTTCTGAGAAACAGTGGACAGGATGATGCGAGCAATGATGCAGGCGGAACATTCGGTTCTCTATCAGTTATTGTACAGTTCTGTCTAATTTGCCCTCATCTGATTTTAGCTCTTAGAACAAATAAATGAAGGTTAACTGGGGTGAGCATCTGTCAGTTTCCCTCCATGAAGTAACATTTATCAGACCAATAAACAATGATTTTATTTCGTCTATTTGAAGGTCATGATGTGAAGTCCTTTGAGAACAAGAGGGCATTTTCCCTGAAGCACACAAACTCAATGTTTCTGGTATCCATTCACACCTTTATTTTTAGCCATCCTCAAGTGATCAGCTCACCTTAGGTGTATTTCGGTATCAGCTCTGAATAAAGCCTAAGATAAACCTTGGCCTTTTTCAGAGCATTGCCACAGCTGCAGCTCTGCCACCCTGCTATGCACTGGTCCTCATTATTCTTCCTTCATCCTCTCATCTGTTACTCTGTCTCCCAAATAGCCAATGCATTTTTTCACCTCCCCTCCTCCTCCAATTAAACCCAAACTCTTTCCTTCCACTCCCTCCCAGCCTCCCCCTTCTCCACTCTTGGACACAGCAGTAGGGTGATATTCTCACTAGCCAGCTCTAAATGCCAGTTGCTTAATAATCACACTTTGAAGCTTGTACTACAGACCTCCAGCTTACTCTCAAATCTCTGCCTCTGGGTCTGTTCCTCTTTTTGTCCTTTATCTTTAATGTTTCCACCTCAAAATTAAAGCAAGGGGTCACTGGGGAGGGATTTTTTATCTCCTCTGATCATCAGTTTTGAAAAGGTGGCACAATCCTTTCCTCTAGCTTGAGATTTTTAGATGTCCGTCATGGCATCTTTCAGCCAACAGCTATCTCGCAAGCAACCTCAGACCACTTCTCAACATTGTGCAAATGGCCTGGGCAGGCGGTTAAGACATTTCAGAACTACACCAGCAAAGAGATCATGACAGGCAATGGATCAAAACTAGATCATTCCATGCAGACATCCAGTATTTCTCATCCATCAGAGAGCCAATGGGCCGTCCTGTACTTTGCCATTATGGTACCTGCGATCTTGATGTTCATATGGCCATCCAGCAGCAGATTCTCTGCCTTCAGGTCCCTGTGGACGATGTTGCGGTTGTGACAATACTCCACCGCTGACAGGATCTGCCAGAACTTCCTCCTGGCCTCCAGCTCACTGAGACGGCCATGCTTTGCCAGGTAGTCTACATCCAGAGAGAGAGATACACAGAGTGCAAAGAGATGATTTGTCATGACTTACATTACATGGCTCGACACTTTCAAACACAGTATAAAGAATAATTTTGTGCAATTGAAAAGAATGTATGTATGGAGATTTTTCATTCCACTGAGTGTTGGTGGTTGTGTTGAAAGGATAATTTACTTTTGATAAGGTGCAGGTCTGGAGTCAATTGTAGCTTACAGCTGCTCTACTTTACAGCATGCTAAGGAAAATGATTCAATGAGAGATGAATGATATAATTCTTCTTTGGAAGCCCCTGCACTAATCCTACATGTGCACGTTTAATTAGGCAATGGTTGACAGTGAAGTGAGCACTGTGTTGTCATAACTGGAGGAGGAAAGGGGAGGACCAGATTTCTGAGAACTGGTGTTCTGCTACACGATGTCCACATTAGTAAAAGTTGGAACAGGGTGCAAGCTGGGGGAGGTTCATGGGAGATTTAATGGTGATACGTTGTTTGTCAGTGTATGATTGCCGTGCACACACAAACATACAAACACACTTGACAATCAGTGGGACAGATGCTGATGTAAATATGAACTACAGTTCTTGCCCAATGAGTAAGAAAAACATCTGATTTATCTGTTTATCCACTGAGCACAGGCAGAGTTTGTGGTTGTTTAAAAAGACACATGAAACCAAAGCCTATGCTGTCTCTCGGGGGGCAAAGTCATAAATTTCAGTCTTCACTGACCTTTCTCTCATTGTTTGCTTTCAGAACACCCTTATTGTTTTTCGAACCTTTCACACTCAGTGTTCACCAAGGACATAGGTAGGACATACAAATGCAACAACAAAAATGTTATAAAAACGTCATAGTATAGAAAGGCATACAAATGTCATAAAACGTCATATATACTTTACTATATATATTACGACGTTTTTATGCCTTACTATACTATGACGTTTTTTGACACTTTTTTGCATTACTATACCATGACGTTTTTATGACATTTTTAAGCCTTACTATAATATGACGTTTTGACAATTTTATGCCTCACTATACTATGACTTTTTATGCCTTAATATACTATGACGTTTTATGCCATACTATACTATGATGTTTTCATGAAATTTTTATGCATAATTATATTATTTCACCTCATGCCTTGTAATACTATGACGTTATTATGACATTTGTTGTGTTTTTGACATTTCATGCCATACTATACTATGTTGTTTTTTGGCATTTTTCTTCCATACTATTTTTTGCTGTTTCTTGGCATTTTATGCCCTACTATACTATCTTGCTTGATACCTGACCATACTATGACGTTTTCATGACCTTTTATGATTTAATATGCTATGTTGTATGTTTTACGTTTTTTGCCATTGTTATGCCGTAATATACTATGATGTTTTTTGACATTGTTATGCCTTACTATACTATGATGTTTTTCGACACTTTCATGCCATACTATACTATGATGTTTTTATGACATTTTTATGCCATACTATACTATGATGTTGTTATGCCTTAATGTACTATGATGTTGTATGCCATACTATACTATGACGTTTTAATGAAATTTTTATGCTTAATTATATTATTTCATGTCGTGCCTTATAATACTATGACGTTATTATGACATTTTATGCCTTAATATACTATGTTGTGTTTTTGACATTTTATGCCATACTATACTATGTCGTTTTTTGGCATTTTTTTTCCATAAAACCTTTTTCCGTTTCTTGGCCTTTAATGCCTTAACATACTTTCATGTTTGATTCCTGACCATACTATGATGTTTTTATAACCTTTTATGATTTAATATACTATGTTGTATTTTTAACATTTTTTGCCATAATATACTATGACGTTTTTTGACATTGTTATACCATACTATACTTTGATGTTTTTTGACATTGTTATGCCTTACTATACTATGATGTTTTTCGACACTTTCATGCCTTACTATACTATGACGTTTTATGCCATACTATACTATGATGTTTTTATGACATTTTTATGCCATACTATACTATGATGTTTTTATGCCTTTCTATACTATGACGTTTTTTGACATTGTTACGCCATACTATACTATGATGTTTTTTTGCCTTACTATAATATGACGTTTTGACACTTTTATGCCTCATTATACTTTGACTTTTTATGCCTTGCAATACTATGACGTTTTTATGACATTTTATGCTTTAATATACTATGTTGTGTTTTTGACATTTTATGCCATACTATACTATGCCGTTTTTTGGCATTTTTCTGTCATAAATTTTTTTTCTGTTTCTTGGCATTTTATGCTTGACTATACTATCTCATTTGATGCCGGACCATACAATGACGTTTTTATGACCTTTCATGCCTTAATATACTATGATGTATTTTTTACCTTTTTTTTCCATACTAAACTATGATGTTTTTTTGGCATTTTTATGCCTAATTATATTATTTCATCTCATGCCTTGCCATACTATGAAGTTTTTATGACATTTTATGCCATACTATACTATACTATGATGTTGTTATGCCTTACTATACTATGACGTTTTTATGACATTTTCATGCCATACTATACTATGACATTTTTATGCCATACTATACTATGATGTTTTTATGACATTTTTATGTTTTATGCCATACTATACTATGACGTTTTTATGAAATTTTTATGCATAATTATATTATTTCACCTCATGCCTTATAATACTATGACGTTATTATGACATTTTATGCCTTAATATACTATGTTGTGTTTTTGACATTTTATGCCATACTATATGTCGTTTTTTGGCATTTTTCTTCCATAAAACTTTTTTCCGTTTCTTGGCCTTTAATGCCTTAACATACTTTCAAGTTTGATTCCGGACCATACTATGATGTTTTTATAAACTTTTATGATTTAATATACTATGTTGTATTTTGAACATTTTTTGCCATACTATACTATGACGTTTTTTGACTGTTATGCCATACTATACTATGATGTTTTTTGACATTGTTATGCCTTACTATACTATGACGTTTTTCGACACTTTCATGCCTTACTATACTATGACGTTTTATGTCATACTATACAATGATGTTTTTATGACATTTTTATGCCATACTATAATATGATGTTGTTATGCCTTACTATACTATGACGTTTTTGACATTATCATGCCATACTATACTATGATGTTTTTATGACATTTTTATGCCATAATATACTATGATGTTGTTCATGCCTTACTATACTATGACTTTTTATGACTCACTATACTAT
>NW_019524890.1:1259090-1261302 GCF_002814215.2 Seriola lalandi dorsalis | reverse complement strand
CTATGATGTTTTTATGACCATTTATGCCTTAATATACTAAGATGTATTTTTGACATTTTATGCCATACTATACTATGACGTTTTTAGGCATTTTTATGCCATACTATACTATGACGTTTTTAGGCATTTTTATAACATACTATACTATGACGTTTTTAGGCATTTTTATGCCTTATTATACTATGTCGTTTCATTCCTTACCATACTATGACGTTTTTGTGACTATTTATGCCTTAATATACTAAGATGTATTTTTGACATTTTATGCCATACTATACTATGACGTTTTTAGGCATTTTTATGCCATACTATACTATGACGTTTTTTGGCATTTTTATGCCTTATTATACTATGACGTTTCATTCTTTACTATAGTATGACGTTTTTATGACCATTTATGCCTTAATATACTGTTATGAATTTTTGACATTTTATGCCATACTATACTATGGCGTTTTTAGGCATTTTTATAACATACTATACTATGACGTTTTTTGGCATTTTTATGCCATACTATACTATGACGTTTTTAGGCATTTTTATAACATACTATACTATGACGTTTTTTGGCATTTTCATGCCTTATTATACTATGTCGTTTCATTCCTTACCATACTATGACGTTTTTATGACTATTTATGCCTTAATATACTAAGATGTATTTTTGACATTTTATGCCATACTATACTATGACGTTTTTAGGCATTTTTATGCCATACTATACTATGACGTTTTTAGGCATTTTTATGCCATACTATACTATGACGTTTTTTGGCATTTTTATGCCTTATTATACTATGCCGTTTCATTCCTTACTATAGTATGACGTTTTTATGACCATTTATGCCTTAATATACTGTTATGAATTTTTGACATTTTATGCCATACTATACTATGTCATTTTTAGGCATTTTTATAACATACTATTCTATGACGTTTTTTGGCATTTTTATGCCTTATTATACTATGCCGTTTCATTCCTTACCATACTATGACGTTTTTATGACCATTTATGCCTTAATATACTAAGATGTATTTTTGACATTTTATGCCTTATTATACTATGTCGTTTCATTCCTTACCATACTATGACGTTTTTATGACTATTTATGCCTTAATATACTAAGATGTATTTTTGACATTTTATGCCATACTGGACTATGACGTTTTTTTTGGCATTTTTATGCCTTATTATACTATGTTCTTTCATTCCTTTCCATACTAATACGTTTTTATAATTATTTATGGCTTGATATACTATCATATAGCGGAGTCGTGTGGCATAGTGGTCTAAGTAGGCGCCCCATGTGTAGAGGCTACAATCCTCTCTGCAGTCGCCCCCTGTTCGAATCCCGCATCGGACAGCCTTTTGCTGCATGTCAATCCCTCTCTTTCTGCCTCCACGTTTCCTGTCTCTCTCCCCTATACTGTCCAATAAAGGCATAATAATACTTTAAAAAAATATATATACTATAATGTATTTTTGACATTTTATGCCATACTATACTATGACGTTTTTTGGCATTTTTATGCCTTATTATACTATGACGTTTCATTCCCTACCATACTATTACATTTTTATTACCATTTATGCCTTAATATACTACGATTTATTTTTGACATTTTATGCCATACTATACTATGACATTTTTTGACAGTTTTATAACATACTATACTATGACGTTTTTTGGCATTTTTATGCCTTATTATACTATGCCGTTTCATTCCTTACCATACTATGACGTTTTTATGACCTTTTATTGATTAATATACTATGATGTATTTTTGACGTTTTATGCCATACTATACTATGACGTTTTTTGACAGTTTTATGCCATACTGGACTATGACGTTTTTTTGGCATTTTTATGCCTTATTATACTATGTCGTTTCATTCCTTACCATACTATAACGTTTTTATGACCATTTATGCCTTAATATACTATGATGTATTTTTGACATTTTATGCCAGACTATACTATGACGTTTTTTGGCATTTTTATGCCTTATTATACTATGTCATTTCATTCCTTACCATACTATGACGTTTTTATTACTATTTATGCCTTAATATATTAAGATGTATTTTTGACATTTTATGCCATACTATACTATGTCGTTTTTAGGCATTTTTATAACATACTATACTATGACGTTTTTTGGCATTTTTATGCCTTATTATACTATGTCGTTTCATTCCTTACCATACTAT